>NC_080781.1:97614490-97917520 GCF_020826845.1 Diceros bicornis minor | reverse complement strand
TACACTAGGCATGCGCTCAGTCAATTTAGCAGTGAAACCTCAATGGGGTCATTTTAATGTTTATGTTTGTAATTTAAAAAGTCTGATATGAAGGACTCTGCTATTTGATCACTATTATCTGAAAACAAATCTATTCTAGAAGGAGATAAGCACTGATGTTTTAATACATTTACAGATTTTGAAGCTGAAAGGTCATTGAATCCAATCTTCTGTAAACATAAAGAAAAAAACTAGGCGAATGTGATTTTTAATATGCTTTAATGAATACAAATTTTCATCAGTCTTTCCTTAAATACCACTTTTAATATTTTTCCATTATTTTTATTTCTATTAGTTGCAGTAAATTTTAGTCATTTTTTTCTATTTTGTCCTTAACTGCAAGTTAAACATTGTAAGACGTCATTTTCATCTCTCCTCTCTGCTGCTTTCCAATAACAAAACAATAAATATACTTTCATATGTTTCTGTATTAAGGCACTATAGAAAATATGTTTTAAAATAATCTGAGAATCTTCCTTTGACCTTAAGGTAGGATGGAATTTCTAACCCATGATTAGCATTATTCCACACTAATATTTTTGAAACAGTTATGTTATATTCCATCCTTCAAGGCCCACCTACACCATGTGACCTGCTCTGATTACCCCACTCCATTTGTAATTCTATGCTCCTATCATACTTGTCTGTACCACTCAATGCAGTGCTTTTTTACATATTAATTACTGTCTTCAAGAGTTAGCTTGAAGGCAAAGATCCGGTCTTATTCTACTTCTGTGGCCCGCTTACATGGCATCTAGCAAGGTTACAGATAGGAACAGTAAGTAAAATAGCAGCCAGTGGGGAAGTTTGAGAGTGAGGGTAATGGAATTGTTGTGTGCCATGTTTTCTCAAAAGTGCTTTTCATATGTTTTTCTTAATTAAATGTTTTGAAAATCCCACCTGTCTGATTAACTCTGTGCTCATAAATTATTCCGGAAGAGACTGAAAGTTCTTAGTCTGGACACTAAAATTAGGCACAGCAGATTTTCTTACATTGGCTTTGTGTTTTTAAAATATAAACTAATTATCTCCCCCTTGTTTCCTTAAATCTATCCAAGGTTGAAATTAAATAAACATTACAACTGTCTAAAATAATAAAGGTAATAACAGCAATACCTAGTTCTTTTATTTTGCCTTCTATCTGAGAAAACAGAAGTTATTTCTAGATGTTTGCTTGTGTATATTTTATTAATGTGCCCCCAAAATGTAGTTGCTAAATGGCTAACTAAACTGGGCCTTTGCCAAGGAAAATACCTGTAGATAGGCTGGAGGTTCCTAAAATTCTGTATCTACTCTTGCTAACATGATTTGATTTTAAATTTGAAAACAAGCAAAATTGCTGTATAGCTAGAATACTGTCAGTAGAAAGTGAGCTCACTAACTTTGCACTTATTGGGATGAGGTTGCACTGAGTAATGAGGCTGCATTTAAGCAGTGGTACATGCATTGGAGTATAGTAACCGTTATTAAGTGAGTGGTCAGTAGCAAAAATAGTGCTTCACTGGGCAACAAAAACCATGGCACATTTGTATTAGATGCTAGAATTGTGTCAGGAATAGAGAATGCTGTATACTGATGGTGCTCAGGGCAAGCTGCCCCAGGAAGCACCACTCTGGTATGCGGATTATTTCGAGCTGAAGACAATAAGGACTCAGAGAACTCAGGAAAAATATTTGAGTTTCCCCTCCCAAACTGCCTAAAGAATTTAAAACCAAAAAATCTGTTTTAGGAAGGGGTTATTATCATGACTGCTATAAAAGATAATTTAGGATAGAGGTTACAGTAGAAAAGGCACCAACAAGCCCATCTTATCGGGAGTCCTGTCTCTCTGGCCACATTCTTTGGATGGCCCTGCGAGGAGTTGTCAGACAATCATTTACAAGGGAAGTCTCCATTTGTAAAGGTATCTCCCTCTCTGTATTGAGAAAAAGGGGGGGTGAGCTCATTTCTAGTAACTTATCAATGTGGAAGATGAGGCCTTGGGGCTGTATAATAAACCTTACTCTTGTTTACTGTGCTTTAGTGGTAATCTCCTGTAACTGACTCCCCCCACCCCCAAAATCCTCCTTTGTCATTGGCTGAAAATGATATTTAAGACGAGAATTTCTGCTATTGTGTTGAGAAACGCAGTGTCCCTGCTTTCTCCCATGTATACATGTTATTAAACTTGGTATTATTTTCTCCTGCTAACCTGTCTTGTTGATTATTTGGCCAGCCAGAAGAACCTTAAGGGAAAGGGCAGAGGGAGATTCTCCCTCTTCCCCCGACAATACATAGGATAGTAGACGCTGCAGAACACTTTTCCCCTCCAGTAAAGAAATCAGAGTATAGCGATCAATATATCAAATTCTGACTTGGAAACACTTATGAAATATACTCATGTATGGAGAGTCTATTAAGCTACCCAGAAAGACTAGGATATGGCAAGATTCAATACTGTCATGCCTCCAACTAAGCGCAGATCTCATAAAAATGTTTTTGGAGAATGCGTGTTGGTTCGAAAGATCAGGAACTCTTAATTTCATAATAAAATTCCTACCATAATTTGACCTTATCATGGAATATATAAAATAGATGATAAAGTATGCCTCAAGAAACTACTTAATGAGTTTCTCTACTATATATCATGTCGTTCCTAAAGAAAAGCGAGGTGCGATGATTACGGACATGTTTCAGCCTCATGAATATCTGAAATGCTGATTTTCAGCAGAAGCATGTAAAAATCAGGAAACACAGAGGCTAGAGATGATAAAAGAAGTGTCTCATTCACTTGTACAATTGATGCATCATGTGAAAAATAAAAACAAGTAGTACTTTCACCAGTGAGACATATGAAAAATGGCTGACACTTAAAAATACCACTTACAATTTCAGTGGAACTGTTATAAGAATTGAAAAGATTTTATTAAAGGAAATAGACTACAAAGACATTACCCAGGTATATTACAGTATACAGGGTTGGTTTCTATTCAGAAAACACAGTATATACTTAACTGTTAAGGTCAAAACTACTAGACAACACCAGAGTTTAGGTTGCTAACAGACTAAAGAAACTTGTTGTTGCTTCTATTTGTTTTTGGTTTCAGGTATACCTATTTAAATTTCCATATATTATAAACCCTCATTCAATTCAATTCAACCTAACAAATATTTATTGACCAACAGTTACACCTCAGGCACTGTGTTGCACACCGTAACCGGTTCAAAGATGAATGCGACATGGTCTTGCTCTTGAAAAGCTCACAATCTAATATGGGCGCTTGTGGTGGAGGCAAGAAGAAAATCAGAAAACTTCATGAATCACTACAACACAGGGTACAGGTGCTTTAAAAAAATATACAAAGTGTTACGTGTATGTAAACGAAAGGGTGATCCCATGTGACTGAGAGGACTAGAAAAGACTGGGTGTAGAAAGTGGTTTTAGAAATGGGACTTTTCTTGAGGCACTTTAAGAGGCAAAAACTGGAAACCGGGAGAAGGACTTCATAGGCAGAGGGCACAGAGCAAAAAAAGAAAAAAAAAAAAAATACTTTGGTCCATCTTCCCTGGAGAGTAGTTTCAATCTTGGGAGAAAATGGGAGAGAAGGCTTGGGAAGGTAAGATGGAGTAATATCAGCTTGAGTTTCTTAAGAAATATGAAAATAACATTTTCATGAAGTAAAATCCCACATGGCACAAAATAGAACACAATAAAACTGAGTCTCTCACCCTAGACTCATTACCCAAGAGTGACCATTTAACAGTTTTCAATCATTTCTTTGCATCCTTGCAGATTTTCACACGTGTATGCAAATATATACATACATATTTATGCATGCATTTTATTTATACATATATATTCATGTATACACTTTTCTATTTCATAAACGGGGTAATATTGTACATACTTTTTTGTATCTTGATTTTTTCTCTACTTAGCATATCTTGTAAATATTTTCCTATCAGCATATATCTACCTTATTCTTTTTATAGACTGTATAAAAGCACTCTGTGGATATGTCATATTTTATTTGATCAGACTCCTATTAATGGACATTTAGGTTGTTTCCAGTCTTTTGTTCTTACAAACAATGCTGCAAAGAACACCCTTGAACATACATCTCTTCACACATGTATATCTATAGCAGGATTTCTCAACCTCAGCACAATTGACACTTTTGGTCAGATAATCCTTTGTTGTAGGGTGTTGTTCTACACACTGGAGGATGCTTAGTGACGTCCTCGCCCTCTATCCACTAGACCCCAGTAGCATTCCCCCACTTCTGTTGTGACAATCAAAAATGTCTCCAGCCATTGCCAAATGTTCCCTTAGGGGCAAATTGCCCCAGGCTGAGAACCACCAATCTGTAGGACACATTTCTAGTAACGGATTTGCTTCTAACTATGTTATATCTGTTCACTTGCCAACACTGCATATTACCAAAATTTAATATTTAGCACTCATGTTAATCTGCATTTACTCGTGAGTGAAACTAAAGATTGTTCCCTATGTTTATAAGCCATTTGTATTTCTCTTTAATTGAATTGCTTGTTATCTCTTTTCTTCTGTATTGAATAGTGATCTTGTAGTGATTCATAAGAATGCAAATTATTAGCCTTTTACCTGTCGTATGTATTGCAAAATATTTTACAGCTTTTGCCTCTGATCATTGTATTTTTTCTGTGCAGAATTTTAAAATTTATAGTGACATTTATTAATATTTACTGCTAGAGTTTCTATACTTTGTCTTAGGTCTTCTATATTGCAAGACCCCTCCCCCCTCCATGGCCAGTGTTTACTTCTAATACTTTTACAATTTCACTTATTTTATTTTCAAATCTATGATTTTACAGGAATTAATCTTGGTTTAAAGAATGAGATAGGGAGTTATCTTTATTCACTTTTTCTTCCAAAATGGACAGTTTCAATATAATTTTCTCTTTATTTTAACATGGCTCATTAATTATAGTTACTGTTTGAGTCTATTTCTGGGCTAAAAAATCTATTTGACATGTCTTCCTATTCCTGTACCTTAATTACTGTAGATTATAATATATATTATAAAGTTAACCTTTATTTATTACTCCTACTTTTCATAACCTTCTAGTTATCCTCACGTTTGTTTTCATATTTTGTATATATTTTAGAATCATTGTGCCTAATCCAAAGTTCCCTTCGTATTTTATTTTATTATTTTTTTTGTGTGTGAGGAAGATCAGCCCTGAGCTAACATCTACTGCCAATCCTCCTCCTTTTTTTTCCCCAAAGCCCCAGTAGATTGTTGTATGTCATACTTGCACATCCTTCTAGTTGCTGTATGTGGGACGCGGCCTCAACATGGCCGGAGAAGCAGTGCGTCGTGCGCGCCCAGGATCCGAACCCGGGCCGCCAGTAGTGGAGTGCGTGCACTTAACTGCTAAGCCACGAGGCCGGCCCTCCCTTCATGTTTTAGAAATCATATTAAGTTAGGAATCATATTAAGTTTTAACATCCTTCAATATTGTCTTCCTATCCAAGAACAAGGTATCTCTTTCCATCTATTCATGTCTCTCAATAGAGTTTTAAAATTGTCCTTCATTTTGGTTCTACAAATTTCTTAATGATCAGAAGATATTAATTCTAGATTTTAGCTGCTTTTATACAGGGAGTTCATTATATATTTTCTATATTCCATAGATACGTATTATATAATTCTAATAATTTTCAGTTAGTACTCTTGGATTTTCCAGATATAACAATCATATTATTTGCAAATGATGATCATTGTGACTTTTTTTTCCAATTTTTAAATATTTTACTTCTTTCTTTCATCTAATTGCATTAGCTGGTACATCCAGAACGAAGTCAAATAATAATAGTGATACTGCCTACTTCCCAGCTTCAATGAGAATATTCTTACAGGTTCATAATTAGCTATGATGTTGGTTTTTGTATTGATGTTTTATTAACATATTTTATCATATAAGGAATTATTCTGCTCTTCTACTAACTTTAACTAGAGGTCTAAAAATGGGCTGTAGTAGACTAATCATGAAGCAGTATAGAAAACGGACTAGAACTAAAAAGGTCTAGATCATTGGTTCTCAAAGTGTGGTTTCCAGACCGGCAGCATCAGCATCACTTGGAAACTTGTTTGAAATACCAATTCTTGCTCCCTTCTCTCATCTACTGGATCAGAAACTTTTGGGGAGGAGTCCAACAACTGGTATTTTAATAAGCCCTCCAGGTGATTTGATGCATGCTAAAATTGGAGAACCTCTGACCTAGTGCAGGGGTCAGTAATTACAGCCCTCTGGTCAAATGTGGTTCTACTTCCTCTTGTTATGAATAAAGTTTTATCCAAACACAGCCACACTCATTTATATAAAGTAATGAATCGGTTAACGATGGGAATACTTTTTGAGAAATACATCCTTAGGTAATTTTGTCATTGTGCGAATATCATAGAATGTACTTACACAAACCTAGATGGTATAGCCTACTGTACATCTAGGCCATATGGTATTAATCTTAACGGACCACTGTCATATATGTGGTCTGTTGTGACCAAAACATTTTTATGTGGTGAATGACTATATTGTCTGGTTGCTTTCAAGCTACAATGGAAAAGTTGAGTAGTTGCAACAGACATTGTTTGGCTTGCAAAACCTAAAATATTTAATATGCAGTCTTTTACAGAAAACTGTTTGCCAACTCTGATCTAGAACAATGGTTCTCCACCTTGGCTGAACATTAGATGCACGTGGGGTGCTATAAAAAATACTCATGCCAGAGTCCCATAACCTGTCGTTTAAATAGAATCCCTAGGTTAGGATCCATGCATGAGGTTTTTTCTTTAAAGCATCCCAATTGATTCTAAGGAAATCTAGTCTGCTATATTGTCCAAACTAACTAATATTCATGAATCATATCTGCATGTCTTTGATGTTGATTTAGGTAAAGAGATGGGTAGAGATTTATTTCTTCTTTTCTTGGATACACAAGAAATTAACCCCTAGCACAATGTAGTACTATGATAAAGGCAAATAAAACAATATAAAATGCCAAGTCAACTATTACACATATTTTTCAGGCACAGCCAAAGGAGATTTTTCTTCTCTGAAGCTTTTGTTTAGGAACTGGTTGAAATGAACGCACATAAATGATATTAGTTCTGTAAAGCAGTTATTGGGAAATTTTCAAATTGCCAACCTGGATTGATCAGTGAATTTTGAGTAACATGCCACACCATCAGATTTCATACATCATCAAAAGTACCTGTGAACCTATCATAGATCCATAAACAGTAATATCTAATTGCATAATTATACACACACACAAACACATGCACATATAGATTCTATGATTAAGTTATGGTATATGTGGAAAATGAATCCCTTATACTTGAAATATACTTATCTTTACATTTTGTTATTTGAAAAGATACCTTGCTTATTTTTTAATCTTACAGAAAGAATCTCTTACAGCAGGATTGAGAGAAACTTGGATCATTCAAAATATTAGAATGGAAGTGGAGGAAGCATGGAGGAGTTGTCGGGAGAGAGGGAGAATCCCCCTCTGCCCTTTTCCTTAAGGTTCTTATGGCTGGCCAAATAATTAACAAGACAAGTTAGCAAGAGAAAATAATACCAAGTTTAATAACATGTATACATGGGAGAAAGCAAGGACACTGCGTTTCTCAACACAATAGCAGAAATTCTCGTCTTAAATACCATGTTCAGCCAATGACAAAGGAGGATATTGGGAGGGGGAGTCAGTTACAGGAGATTACCACCAAAGCACAGTAAACAGGAGTAAAGTTATTATGCAGATTTAAGGCCTCACCTTCCACATTGATAAGTTTCTAGAAATGAGGTCATCCTCCTCTTCCCAATACAAGATCAAATCTTGATCGCTCACAGTCCCACCTTTGAAAGTAAAAGTTTCAGTCCTTTTGAAACTTAAGTTTCATAGTCCAGAAGCTGAGTTGGTAGATGTTCATCTCACTGAACACATTTCTTAGTCCTGATAATTGATCAGTTCAATTAAGTTCATTTTAGAAGGTGGTGATGCAGGTGAGCTCTCAAGGTTAGGCTTTATATATTGTGGAAGCAAGTGTGGGAGATCAAGATTTGGCCACCCTGAAATATATCTCTTTACCTCGATTGTTTTCTCTGACGGACATTTGACCTCCCCCACTAACTGCCTAAAGAATTTGACATAGTAACTCCTTCCTGGAACAGATCTTCTATCTGATGGCTGTAATATAATGTGAAATAGATGTTACAATAGGAAAGGCACCAACAAGCACATCTTATCCGAAGTTTTGTCTCTCTGGCCACATTCTCTGGATGGCCCTGCCAGGAGTTGCCAGACAAACATTTACGTTTACAAGGGAAATCTCCATTTGTAAAGGTATCTCCCTCTCTGTATTGGGAAGAGGGGGGATGACCTCATTTTTAGAAACTTATCAATGTGGAAAGTGAGGCCTTAAATCTGCACAATAACCTTACTCCTGTTTACTGTGCTTTAGTGGTAATCTCCTGTAACTGACTCCCCCCACCCCCAACATCCTCCTTTGTCCTTAGCTGAAGAAGGTATTTAAGACGAGAGAGAGTTAGTGGGGGAGGTCAAATGTCCTCAGAGAAAACAACCAAGGTAAAGAGATTTCAGGGTGGCCAAATCTTGATCTCTCACAGAGTCAAAAAAGAAGGCATTTTGTTTCTCCTCTGACCCAATTTAAACTCCAAACTTAAAATCGTCATCTATTTCAGGACTTATAGAGACTGGCCCAAGGAGGGTAAAGAACACTGCTGATATGTTATTTGGGTCCAGGGGCATGGAATCTATTTACTAGCCCTAAGGGCACAACAAGATCCAGAGGTGATTTCTAATTCAGGATGGCAGGGGAGGGCATTGACCCCATTAATGTCCATGAGAAACACCTAGATGTCAGAATGTTTTCCATAAAGCCATATTGATGTGTGCAGGACATGCTCAGCATTCCTAAAGGAAACAATTTATTGTTATGCAAATAACATTACTGTGTGAGATTACATATGAATAATTAGATTTATAGTAAAATCTCCTGGTGGGAAGAGCAAATGTGTTAACTACTGCCTCAAGAATATTCAATTTTTTTTCTTAATCAAAATAATATGAAGACAGTACATTTTTATAACTTTTAAAAAAAGAAAGCCCAACATACACATAATAAAACCTGAAAAACTCTATCATAGCTCAGGTAAATCCAGATCCCATTTCTGAAATACATGGCGACCATTAACAAAATACTACCAGCTTCAGCAAAGTATTCAATATCTGATCGCTGAGACCCCAAGGACTGTGGATACTTTGATTCTGGTAGGCAGCCACATGTAATGAGAAGAACTGGTTACTATCAGCACCTCTCCAGGATGAAGAAACCCAGGCAAGTAATGATGACCATTAACAATGGCCAAAATAATGCCCAGCATTTGTAGGAACTCTTTAGCAGACAGAGAAAATGAGATAGCCACCCCACACTCCTATTTGGTAGATAGAGCTTGTAGCATCAGCCTCATTGTCCAAATAGGAGACACGGAGGCCCAGAGAACATGGGTGAATAATGAAGCTGAGAGATGAAGATTGTAGAGTTACCCCATGATTGTGGAGAGAAGCAATAAAAAAGCACAGTTAAGTTCTTTAAAAGAGCACCTTCCAATATCTCTAAACTAGGACATTGACATGTCTTATTCCAGTAAAAGAAATGGCCTAATGACATATAGCAAAAAGGAGATTTTCTCAGCCTCAGCCCTCAAGCGTCCTTCTCTTCCTTAGAGTAAATGCATGTGAAGCATATAGCATGGTGCCTGGTGTCGAGTAAGCTATGCACTAAATGGCCTTGGCGGTGGCTGTCATTAGTAGCAGCTGCTGATTTAGAGTTTCCTCCCTCTGCACTTGGGTCAAATGATTTTTCTTCTTTCCAGTGCTTCCTATAAAGACTTTCCATTTCTTCTTATAGAAAAGAAGTCAATAAGTCTAAAAAAATTACTAAAACACCTTAGTCACTATGAAGAGGTCTACTTAGCCTCACTGTATTAATGGTCTTTATCTTCAGGCGCACATGGCAAAAATCTTGGCAAAATGTTAGCTTCTCAAGTGTATTTACTTACCTTCAAAATTATTTTGGGCCTACGTCAGGAGGCAGACTTAACCATGCCAACATTTTTAGAACTCAATGGTCCAACAGTGAACTAGAAGGAAGCAAGGTGGCTGGAAATATTCCTGAAGCAAGTCAAACCAAACCCTGCAGCTCTGATGAGTGCCATGGAAATATCTTGGCCCATGAAGCCTGAAACAGTTTCTGAACTGCTGCTGCTGTGAAAACCACAGCAACAGGAAATAACTAGAAATACAGCACACATCAACCTTGCAAAGTCTGGAATTTCTGTTGGTCACCTCAGAAGGCCAGCAGCATCTATACTCCACAACAGGTAGTCAAGTGTTAAGTACATAATAGGTATTCAATAATCACCTGCCAAATTCATTCATTTATTCCTTCTTCCAGCAAATATTTACTGAGCACCTACCCTGGGCCAGGTACTGTGCTGGGAGCTTGAGAAAAAGTGCTGAATATAAAGTAGACAGGGCCTCTGCTCTTAAGTAGCCTACATTACAGTGGGGGAGATCAGATAATAAATGAGTAAACATATTAGGTAATCTGAGTTAGTAATATGTTCTATGGAAAAATAAAACAAAATTTGGTGTTGCTATGGGAATGTTCAGAGCTTGATTCAGTAAAATCGATGTAAATTCCAGATGTGAATATAGCAGTATGTCCTCTGTAAGTTTTCTTGCAAAACTGTAATTAGATACTTGAGGGAAGGAGGAGGGAGAGCGAATGTGAAGAGGAGTGAAATGGGGGGAGGGGAGGAGTTTTTAGAATAAGGGGGAAGATAGTGATTAGCATTACAGTTTTGATTCACATATTGCAATCAGCCAGCACTCAAATTTCCCCTTCGCCAGACACGTACATACTTTCCTGAGTGCTGCGTTTTAAGAAAGACACAGAAAAAGTGAAGGACCTTCACCCACCCAAAGTTGCCAGGGTATCAGGGTTCACAGTGGGGAAGAGCATAGGATTTACTCAGAGAATTGGGGTTCAAGTTTTGGTTCTGTCACTTACTAGATGTGTAATCCTGGGCAAGTCAGTTAACATTTCTGTGTCTCAGTTTCCTCATCTTAAAACAGGGATGATCTTTTTTAATTGTTATTCTAAGCAACAGCTTAGGTATTCTTCCTTTCCTCTTTTTCTCCAAAGCCACCCCAGTCTTGTATCCTAGGTTAACATAAAAAGCTAATTTGTGTGAAGGCGTAAATGGCTACTCTTTTCAGATAATGTGTATATTCTTAATGAAACCATCAAGGATATAACCCTTCTACTGACTTAATAATCAATCATGTATTTATTAAGTGGTGCAGGCGCTCTGCAGGATAAAAAATAAATAAGTATATACCCAGTATGAGCTATATGGCTAAAGAGACCCAAAACAATAACAAGAAAAGAGAACTTAAAGTACAGGACAGCTAACTGTAAAATATTACAGTACGGGACTTAAGTACTATCTGAATTTCAAGGACAGAATGGGTTTGAGATGAAATACTTAGTGAAGGCTTCATGGAGATGGTGGCACATGAGGGAGTCATGAAGGATGGGTTTGGGCAAGGAGAGACAACAAAGGAAGGCACTCTGACTGGGCAGAGCAGTAGAAGCAAAGGAAAGGAATAAAATGGGCTTTCCCAACATTCTAGCAGGCCAGAGAGAATGAAATCTTAAGACAGAGGAGTGGGGTGATTACCAGCTGCACCCACACATGTAATCAGCTGTGCTCATGGGGCATGATCCCCAGTGGGCACCCTCAAATGGCAGAAAAGGACCTCAAGAATGAGGCACTAAGTCAAACAATCCTACATCATATTGTAAAGGGGCCAATCTTTATGGCAGCCTTAAAAAATAGAGTCTATTAAAAAAAAAGTGCTTCAACTTTCATTTTTTTCAGTACAAATCAATAACTCTAAATGACTGTAGGAGGGAGAAGCTGCAAACTGAGTGGCCCCGTTTCAGAGCAAGATTGATTTCAGAAACTGCAAGAGACCGCTGTAAGTCCCTGAGCACCAAGAGTATGTGCTGGTAGAAGACACATACACCGACTCTGCTTATATTAAATCTAAGTACTAGCTTAGACATGAGAAGACACATGACAGCCCATTTCCAGATGGGGCAATGTAAGCTGCAAATAACAAAGGCTAATACAAATAAGCTTCACTAGTCTGATGTACTCTTCTTAAAGCTCTTTCTCTAGCATGAGAGAACTTAGGGTATGCATGCTTTTTTGGAATTTTTTTGTTTGTTTGTTTATTGCAGTAACATTGGTTTATAACATTGTATAAATTTCAGGTGTACATCATTGTATTTCTATTTCTGCATAGATTACATCATGTTCACCACCCAAATACTAATTACAACCCATCACCACACACATGTGCCGAATTATCCCTTTCGCCCTCCTCCCTCCCCCTTTCCCCTCTGGTAACCACCAATCCAATCTCTGTCTCTATGTGTTTGTTTATTGTTGTTATTATCTACTACTTAATGAGGGAGATCATATGGTATTTGTCCTTCTCCCTCTGACTTATTTCACTTTGCATAATACCCTCAAATTCCATCCATGTTGTCACAAATGGCTGGATTTAATCGTTTCTTATGGCTGAGTAGTATTCCATTGTGTATATATACCACATCTTCTTTATCCATTCGTCCCTTGATGGGCACTTAGGTTGCTTCCAAGTCTTGGCTATTGTGAATAACGCTGCAATGAACACAGGGGTGCATGTATCTTTACGCATTGGTGTTTTCAAGTTCCTTGGATAAATACCCAGCAGTGGAATAGTTGGGTTATATGGTAGTTCTATCCTTGATTTTTTTGAGGAATCTCCATACTGTTTTCCATAGTGGCTGCACCAGTTTGCATTTCCACCTGGAATTTTTTTTAGTGGACCAAGAGAAGAGAGATGATGCTTCACCTGGTCAGAAGAGGCACCAGCAAAGCCTTTGTTATTGACTAGCAAACTAATTTGTCTTAAAATTTCCTACAGCTACAGACTGCCCCCATACATACAGCATATCTCTGTTGCTAATTCCAAGGAGATCTTATGAAAAGAAAGGAAACCCAATGCTTCTCATGGAGAACCCCTCAGAGTATGCATCCTAGTGATAGCGGGTCAGTAACTAACAACTGTATTGGTGTCATTATATCCGGGTGAAACAGGCTTTTAATCGCTCATGCTTGTTAGCTTGGAGTTTACCTCCAGGTTGCTAAGCCTGAGATATATTTCTTCTCTCTGATGCCTACAGGTCTGCAATATTAACTATCATATTAAACCTCATCCTGAGGGCTTCATGAGAATGCTATAAACAATAATAATAAATAATCTCAATAATGCCTCAACACTTCTCCTAAGAGGGAGCCCAAGGGGTGTGCCAGCATTCACTTATTAATCTGTACTTAGCATTCCAGAGTGGTAGGAAGGTGTTAGCAGGGTCTTCTTATCTAGTGGCAGCAATAAATCCTCCTAATTCAGTACTCTATCTGCCCTGCCTCTGTAGCCAAGTTTACAGAACAGCCCACACGAGACATCTTAAAAATAATTCATATGTAACAGACGTGAATTACCTAAGCAGCAACACAGAAATGACTATACCCAAGCCTCAGAGAATTTCACACTTCACCTTCTGATCTCAAGAACCATGGCCATCCAAATTTCCAGCCAGTTCAACCTGGTGGTCAGGCTCCATGACAAACTCTGGATGTCTGAGGCCTAGAACAAACCACATTGCTCCCTTTCTGTCCACTTTCCTTCCTTCCACCACCCATGGACCATATAACTTAGTAAAATTAGGATAAAATACATACCAAAGACCAAGATTGGCTACATAGTTTGTGGAACCTGGTACAAAATCAAAATGCACGATCCCTTGTTCAAAAGTTATTAAGAATTTCAAGAAAGCAACAGCAGAGTGGAACCAAAGCAACTGCACGAGTAACACGTCCATGACGCCAGCCCTACCAAGGATGTTCCTAAAGAAATACGTCTCCTCTGGAGCATAAAGGCATGACATTTTCAAAAGCAACTTTAGCAAAATGAAGAGGAAACTAAATAAAATAATTATAATAATAAAAATAGTATAAAGTCAAATCTCCAGAGTCCAAGTTTCTGATTGTACAAATCTCGAATAAAAGCAACTGAGGTGTTTCCTTGGATCTTGAAGCCCCTCAAAGTCCCTTAAGATGATTGCCTTAGTTGGGCTGCTATAGCAAAGTACTATGGACTGGGTGACTTATAAACAACAGAAATTTATTTATCATAGTTCTCGAGGTTGGAAGTCTGAGATCAGAGTGCCAGCATGGTTGGGTTCTGGTGAGAACCCTCTTCTAGGTTGCAGACTGCCTCTTCTTGTATCCTCACTTGTGGAGAGAGGACGAGAGAGCTCCCTAGGATCCCTTTTGTTAGGGCACTAATTCCATTCATGAGGGCTCTACCCTTATGACCTAATTACATCCCAAGGTCCCACCTCCTAATACCATCACATTGGGGGTTAGTATTTAAACATACGAATTTTGGGGGGACACAAACTTTCAGTCCATAGCAAGGAATACATTATGATTTGGTGGGATGGGTTTATAGAAGCAGTATCTGCTTCCCTCCCTCCATATCCCAGCTCACCTTTCAGTCCTATGGCCCCTTGGCGTCATCCTGCCTAGATAGTTCTTCAGAACTGGTCTTCCTGACTACTTTGTCCCATCCAAAGACAAGGCCAATTCTCCTACAAAGCTTTCTAAAGCGTGTTCCTCCTACACTCCCAGGGACTTTGCACTCAGAAGCAATTCCTGACCTGAGGCCATTCCTTGCTCACTGCAGAACTACAGGGCACTGGTAATGGATGCCTTTGAAGCCTCTACTCTTTAACCTACACCTTTCTGGGGTTTGTGGTGTTAGCTCCACCCACCTCATTCAAGGGAAACCCCTCTGGCTACACCCAGGGTAACAGTCCACCTTTCACTGCTGTCATATCTTAACTCAGCAGCTGCAAATATACATGCAAGAAGAGAAAATGATTTCCCTTTAGAGCTTCAGGGATTTTTAAGCACCTTCTGACTAAGCCACATCCTTCCTCATCAGCTGGCTTTCTGAATTATCCAGTGGCGTGAGAGCCTTTTAGAGCAGGATACCTGAAGCAATCCAAAGAATTAGACTTCTTAGAAATTATCTGGTACACTGGTTTACAATTTTTTTTAAGATATGGACCTCCTTCGTCAAATGAAATCATATGTGGAGATGAAAACATAAAAGCAGATAAAAGCTGAGCTGCTCTTCTTGAAAACAAGAAGCTGGTGGTGTATGTGAGTGGCAAACACTTGGCCACCAGAATTCCTAATGGTGTCTGCACGGGATGCCTATATCTATGAAGAAAGCCACAGAATTACAGCTGAACCTTCTCATTGTTACAGATGGTGAAACTGAGTCCCAGAGAAGGGAAGTGACTTGCTCAGGGTTAGTGTCAGTCAGTAGACTCTCAGGACTGTTAGAGCCCAGATCTCCCTGCGCAATCAGCATATTTCAGGGGTGCCTTTTACCCCTGGGTACAGCTGGGTATGAAAGAAAAGCTGTACTCACTCCTCTATGCCCTTTACTTGACCCGCAATAGGATGGACCCTCAGAAAGACAATTTGCCATGCTTCCTGCAGAATACTTGTGGAGCAAAGACACTGCTGGATTTCACAGTCTCCACCCCACCCCCCACATACACTTATTTTTTAAATTACTTTCTTGCTCTCTGCTAGTTTTTCACTAATAGGGAAAACTAACTCCTACTGATGATGCACTGCTTGCCACAGAAGACTCTCAATGAACTATGAAGTGGCTAAAACCAAATTTAACTCCTTACCTTTCCCAGTGGGAGACAAGCTTCTGAAGTCAAATGGAAGAAGGGTAAATGCATTGTGCTGGGCCTGAGAATGCCATAGACTTCTTGGAGAACACACCTAAAAGAGTTCCTGAGTGATGGGTAAGCGTTAGCCCTTCTAGAAGGGTTACAGAGCATGGGGAGTTTTGCACTAAGCTGAAATGACTCCATTATCTTGGGGGGAATGTAAAGAGTAATAAGCGCTCCAGCTTCAAGAGGAACTACTTGCATATAAATGTGAACCAAGTAGAGACTGTCCCACACCAAAATCCCAAGAAAGTGTCCAAGTGACTTTGAGGCATATTTCAGCTATAGTGAGAATTACAGACAAATAATAGAGGCCGACTATTCTCTCCTCTGCCCCTCTCAACTCCAAGCTACAGTGTAGGTGAGATTCTGATGATATCTACTTGCTCCGAGGCTAGATTAGGCCCTCTCTTATACTCCCATAACCTCATTGACTTTTTTTTCATAACAGTCATAATACCTGTAACTACTTGTGCTATATCTGTATTACCTGCCAGACTGGAAACTCCATGAGGATAAGAACTGTGTTTCTCCTGTGTATCACTGTATTTCCACCACATAGCACCTAGCAAGCCTTCAAGAAATATGTATTGAATTGAATTGATTCTGCACTTCAAAACATCCATGGTTTTGTGGGTCATGATGGCAAGAAGGGAAAAATTACTTTTCCATGCTGTTTATAGATGATTTGAAGACTTATTACTATTAATGATTGAAAATCACTGTGGTTTTCCTCTTCTGTAGAGTCAATGTCTGCGATGTGAAACATATGCTTCTCTATGGAGTGCTTTAGAGGTAACACTGTTTTCCCTTGAATCGATTTTATACACACAGCATTTTTAAAATAGTTTTCCAGCTGAATTAATTCAGTTGGAGCAATTGGCCCAAGGTAGAGGAGGAATACCCCCTTAACTCTGTCTTCAGTATCACTATCCCTGGACACCTTTTGATTCCCGCAGCCTAATTTTGCCAGTTTGGAACACAGCTTAACTCCCATCCTCCCAACTCTTGTTCAATTCACTGTCCAAGAAGAATAGTCATTCTACAGAAAGTGCAAAGAAGAGAAATAGAGAGGGAAAAGAAAATGAGATTATGAGTCGTGCTAAGAAAACATATATGGGATGTGCTACTGTCCGGGTTGGCATGCTTGGCTGTTGATTGGAGTGATTGAATCTATGATTCACAGCACCAGGAACATCAGAAACATGTTAGAACACATACTACGCAGCTGCAGTTTATGGGAGAAAAATAAATATTTATTCTCGTGATGATGATTACCTCTGTTCCATTTAGAAACTTAACCCTATTTTCTTCATTCATTGTTTAGCTTATACTAAGCCACTTAACTTGGATTCAGGGTATCATAACAGAGAGGCCAAATAAAGTTCCTCAAACTTCTTTCTGACCCTGGATACATGAATTCCTTAGAATAGAGAAAATAAAACAATTATGTAACTCGTTTTTCTCTGGAATGTTTTGTTAAGGATTTTGTCATTAAAGAGCATGCCAAAAGATGATATATAAATATAGATATTGTAATATAATATGTGACGTATATCTCAGAACTTATCTATCCAGGTGTATGTTTTTATACCAATTTACAAAGGCTTCTCTAACTTGGTTATCTACTCCTCCTCTGGGCTCCCACAGCACCTGTGTTTTCTTCTATAGAGCACTTATCACATTGTACTATAAACACCTGTTGACTCGTTAATCTCCTTAACTAGACAATAACATCCTTGAAAATAGGGCCAAGACTTCCTCATCTTTGTAACCTCTCAGCCATACACGGAGTAAATAATGAAAGTGACCTTTCAGTGTGGTAGCTGTAGGAAGTAAGCACATATTCCTATAATATTGGAGCTGTTGAAGACATTTTTTTAACTCTTCTTTTGCAGTCACCTTCAGAATCCATTTACAAGCCACCCAAGAGGAGCAGTCGCATTACTTATAATCACATCTAATACACTATCTGGAAATGATGAATTGCTAAAGGATACATCAAAATATAGTCCATACTTAAATATTACACTGGATGTAAATGAATCTCTTCTTCTGATTCAGAAGACCCTTGCTGAACCTTGAAAGTCAGAATCGTAAGCTCTGATTAGAACTTGGCAAGTATGGATTGCTAGTTGACAGAAAGCTCTTTTGGATAAAATGCTAAATTAATTGGAAAACTGAATTTTTTCCATTGGGCATAAGAAGGATTTGGCATCATTCTAACGATACTCCTATAGCTCTATCAGCTGATGAATGCAGGAGGGGAGTAGATGTTGTGGAAAACACCCATCTTTTACTCATCTACCACATAATCTACTACCTAGGTTACCTTTAACTCATGAATAATGAAGGTCTATGGCACACCCCAAATGTTCTTTCCTTCTAAGAATTAAATACATAAATCTCAATGAGATAATTACAACATTATTTTGTATGTTGATGTGTCCTTTGTTAAAATAAATGCAATCTTTGCATGAAAATAAATCATGTTGTATTCTTGTGATTTATTACATATTTGACTGTATTCTGGAAGGCTCACTCTTTTAATTATAAAGCAATCTAAGAGATTGACCAATAACCCTGTCGATGGTTGAGGCATGCTCTCTTGGCCTCCTAGAAGTTTTTCATGTGAAGCTTCTAGCAACAAAAAAACATACCTATTTTCCAAAATGTCAATTTTATTTTAAAATGAGTCACTTTAGAGCAAAGCAAACTTGGCTTTTCTTAAATGTTGATTTCACTCTAAAGATGTTAAGGATATAATGAATTTTCCCAAAATACATGTTATAGCTAGCATATTTTGTACTGTAAAACCATAGCCAACTTATGCCCCACCAGGAATTTTATATCAGGGTTTGAGAACTCATACAGTCTTCGACAATTAGACACACAGAGCTCATTTAGCATTGATTGTATAGTATGTAGTTCCTATAATATGTGCAATATAGACAACTAAATAATGTGGCTGATTGGTACATGTTATTTGTCAAGCCAGCTGCATTACAGTCATGTCTCGATATATACTCTACTTATAGTTTACTCTAAGCTCAATACCAGATAATACCATATTTTTCTTTGTACAATCAACGTATAGTTTGTATTAGCAGTTACCGTTTACTGAGTGCTTACTATAGCCAGGTACAGATACATACTTTCTTGTTGAATCCTCACTACATCTTTGCAAAATAGGTACAAGAGCCCAACTGTACAGCTGAAGAAACTAAGACAATTAGCAGTTGAGTAACTTGCTCAGAGTTAGACAGAAAATTATGATATGGGAAACAAAACCCAGGTTATTCGATTTGAAAGCCCATGCTCTTAAACACCATGGTAGACTGCTCAGGGTAAATGTTTGTTGAACTGAACTGTTAAGCTGAAATAAAAAAATTTGAAGTCACTTTCATGAATCAGGTTTTATTTAGAATTTTCCAATTGGAGCCAAAACTGTGTTACTTTTGTTCTTTTTTGGTAACTTCAACTCAGACAGTTGAATATAAATGACTCCATATTCACTTTAAGTGAGTTGTACTTTTCTATTTTAAAGATAAAAAGGAAAAAAAACAGAATCTCAAAACTTCAGGTCTTTTATTACCTAACCATTTGCTTAGGTTATTTTCTCATCTATTTATTTCATTTTTAGTAACGAGTTTTTTAACATTTTTCATGTTATTTTATTTTCACAAATAGGTATCTTCTGACCTCCAGATCTGGAATTGTAGCAAATGCTATGTAATTATATATCATGCATTTTAATTTAGTTAAAAATAGTAAAACCAGCATGTATCTTACTATTAAGCCATATTTATACATCTTTTAAAAAACCCAGAGAAAAAGAACTATTCTTATGATCCTAAAATAGAAAAAACAGTATTTACCATTTGATTCTAAAATAAGCTGAAAAAAGAGAACGTAAACTGCATGAAGACCAAAAACGGTCTATATATATTGGCGCACATTACCACTTATACATGACTAATAGTGAATTAAATCAAGGCAAGATGTACTACAAACAAATCTTCATTACAATAATGAATGAACTTGCAAATGGCCTTTCCTCCTCAAGACATTAGCAAACATTTTTAGTATTCATATACACTATACATTTCACTTTGGGAGCATATAAAAGAAGACATACATGAACTTGTTGAAATTAACCGGTGCCTACTTATAAAGACACACATTCCTCTAAGATTCTTATTTTCAAGGAGGTCAATGAGCCCTGTATATTGTACATCTGATTCCAATTAGCAGTAGATAACACTCTGCTTGTTAGGCATATTGGGCAAAGTGATGGATTTGATAATTTAAACATTTTTCTTAGCTATGAGTCTATATTACATATCTTATGAGATCTTTGCAAAAATGTAGGGTTCATTTAGATAATGGGCTCGCCCCTGCAGCAGAGACTTTAGTTTTTGGATATTTTAGGCATTTGGGAAGGTGAACACCCTACAACCAATGGGACATTGTTATTTAAAATAGGAATAATTATTATATTTACTAAGTTCTCATGTTTTCCTTTAAAATTTTATTTCTTCCTTTTACTTTTCCCACTATTATAATATTCACCCTTCCTTTTTTAGTAACCTTAATTACCTTATAGCACAACCAAGAGAACTAACATTTATTAAGTACCTATTATATGACAGTCACTTATAAAATATAAATATAAAATTATGAGAATATAAAAGTAATTCTCACAACCTCAATTTCCAGCCATGGCAGAGGCAGCTGGAGGAGCAAGAAGAGGAAGAGAACTGAGATTTATGCTGGCCACTATGCCAAGCACTTTTTATATTATTTACTTACTCCACACAAGCTTGTGAAGTAGGTCTTACCACAATTTTGGAGATGACAGAAAGAAGGCTCAGTGACACTGACTTCCCTAAAGCCACAAAGCTGGTTAGTTGCTGAGACAGGATTTGAATACGGGTTTGTATGACTCCAAAACCTGTGCTCTGTGCAGCACGCGTTAATGTCTCCCTCCGTTAAGACGTGTACAGCCAAAGAACATTTCTCTGAATTCTTAGGTTAAAAAACCCCAAGGCAGGGGCTGGCCCGCTGGCGCAAGCAGTTAAGGGCGCGCGCTCCGCTGCGGTGGCCCGGGGTTCACCGGTTCGCATCCCGGGCGTGCACCGACGCACTGCTTGGCAAGCCATGCTGTGGTGGCGTCCCATATAAAGTGAAGGAAGATGGGCACGGATGTTAGCCCAGGGCCAGTCTTCCTCAGCAAAAAAAGAGGAGGATTGGCAGATGTTAGCATAGGGCTGATCTCCTCACCAAAAAAATAAATAAATAAAAGCCCCAAGGCACAGAGAGATTAAATAATTAGCATGAGATCACATAAGAAGTTGATGAAATAGCTGGAACTAAATCCTAGGAAAATGAATCCTAAAGTAGTGTTTCCCAGTGGATAGCATAAAACTTACAGACTACATGTGCCAGTTCTAAGGAGACAGCACAGATCTCATCAACGAAATGTAAAATGTAGACTAAGAGGACTCTGAGGTTGACAACTTAAATATAAGTCATTTAAATCCAAAAACCTGAAATTAAAGTTCTCATAGCAAGATTAATTTGTGCTAATTGTGCACATATATTATTTTGCTTTCTTTCCTAGGCTATAAACTACCTGATTTTAGAGACAAGTTAATGTTGGTAAGGGAATGAAGCCTCTCAAACTTTCAAAAAACACACTCAGTGTGAAATATGAGTGATAATTAAATATTATCATAATACAAACTTTCATACAAAATGTCCCTGATTTTACTTTTGAAGTTGTATAAGAGAAATGTTTAGAAAAGAAAGAGAAAATCCAGAAATCAAGACCTTTGCTAACTTTCCTGTAAAGAAAGCATAAAAATTGGAAATGTTTTCAGTAACTGATAAAGATTATGATTCGACACTTAATTTGAGTTGGAGATGGCTGCGGGTGAAGAAGGCATGTGGTTAAAGAAGAGCTGCTTTGTGATTGTTAAATTGTACGTGTTGGTCCAGTCAGATAACACCCATCATTTATCCTATGAATGAAGTGTTTTGTTTTGGAAAATCTACACTTGTCACTTCCAAACATGATAAATCATTTTTAGGGTCATTAAAAATAATAGAGACTATATGGTGACATAGTATCATTCATTCATTGAACAAATATTTATTGAGTGCTAACCGTGTGCTGCTGGTCATAGTTTCTGGCACTGTGGATACATAAAGTGAACAAAAAGACAAAAACCTCTGCCCTCATGGAGTTTACATTCTACTGGGGACAGTTAAACATTAACATAATCATTAGTAAGTATTATGGAAAAAATCGAGTAGGCTGGGGATCAATGGTGCTGAGTGTTTGCAATTTTCAGCGGTGTGCTGGGTGGGGCCCTCACTAAAGAAGAAAGGTAACATATGAACTAAGAATTGAAGGAAGAAGGGGACCCAAGCATGTTGATATCAGGGGAAAAACATTCCAGGTAGAGAGAACAGCCAGTGCAAGGCCCTAAGGAGGGCAGCATAACTGAAGTATGCGAGAAGGAGATCAATCATGGTGACTCAAAGGTTTTAACCTGAGAAACAGGAAAGACGGATTAGCCATTAACTGAGAAGTGAAGATTGGATGGAGAAGGATTTATTTAAAAAAATCAGTTTATCTGGGGACATGTTAAGGTGTGAGATATCTATTAGACATCCAAATGGAGATGATGAGGAGGCAAGTTGGCTATATAAGTCTGGAGTTCAAGGGAGAAGTCTGGTCTGGAGAAACTACGGAGTTATCAACAGAAAGATATTTAAAGCTGTGAAACTGATGAGATCACCAAGGGAATCAGTGCAGGGAGAGAAAAGAATGGGTCCAAGGACTGAGCCTTGGGGCACTCCAATGTTAAGAAATCCGAGAAAAGTAGAGGAACCAGCAAAAGAAACTGAGATGAAAGAGTCCTGAGATCAGAACCAGAATAAATAAACCCTAAAATGCTAAATTGGTCTGCCCTTCTTTAACATTCACAATAAAATCTTGAGGCCTGAATTCTCCCAAATGTCTTCTATTGGGTTGTTCATTTTGTTAAATTGCCACAAATCAGGGATAATATAATATTTATATTACTTTACATTTCTACTTGACCTTTTTAAAAGTATGCTTATCAAATAATTCTAAATACCCTTACATATTATTCCAAGATAGGTTATTTGAAAATATATATATATCTACACGTGAAAAAATATGCATATACAGCCTATATTATTATTATATGACATACCAGTTTTGAGGTTTCTAATATTGCTATTAATGATTTAAATAAAAAATCATTAAATGGTAAGTAGCTTTTTCAAGATAACCCCACCTTTTAAAAAATGTACTTTATCTTTAAGAAGAGGAGTTTATGGACGTTTAAGTATTTACCAAATGATGATTACCATTTGTTTTTTTAAACAGCTTTATTGAGATATAATTCACATACCATACAATTCATTCATATTAAGTGTGCAACTCAAGGTTTTTAGTATATTTACAGATATGTGCAACCATCACTATGGTCAATTTTACAACATTTTCATCACCACAAGGAGATACCCTATACCCTTTCGCTGTCATCCTCCTACCCGCCATCTCCGCAGCCCTAGGCAACCACTCACTAATCTACTTCCTGTCCCTATAGATTTGCCTATTCTGGACATTTCATATAAATGAAAAATATAATATGTAGTCTTTTTTATTGAGATAACATTGGTTTATAATATTATATCAGGTGTACAATATTATAGTACATAGTCTTATGTGACATGCTTCTTTCACTTAGCATGTTTTCCAAGTTCATCCATGTTGTAGCATGTATCAGTACTTCACTCCCTTTTATGGCCAAATAATATTCCACTATATGGATATGCTTCATTTCTTTATTCATGCATCCATCAATGGACATTTGAGTTGTTTCCACCTTTTGGCTATTGTGAATAGTGCTGCGATGAACATTCGTGTACAAGTTTTTGTTTGAAACTCGGTTTTCAATTCTTATTTCGGGTTTTGAAAACAAAAATATTTCTGCCCTTTAAGAACTACAAGCATTATTTTTCACCTCTTTCTTATAAGAAAAAAGAGTTGGGCAGAGATCCACAGATTAGGGTTAATACTCACTAAACAAAAATAGTGGCTTAAAATAAATTGAGATCTCAAGATTAAAAAAAAAAGTCAAATAGGCTTCCTAACTAAAGGATTTCTCAAAGCCCTTAAAATGCTCCCACACATTGTGATTACCTGTGAGAGAGAATTCAGTGTTTCCCTAATGTATTTGCTTCCAGAGCCTTTTTGTGGAGTGTTTCACAGGACTAATATTTCAATGGAACACACATTGCAAACACTGATGTAAAGTAATGACTAAGTTCATACTGGTTGTTTATCAATTATTTTTGAAATGAGAAAATGCTATTTTTCCCATGTCACCATTTTCCTCTTTTCCTTGGTCATTTGTTAGAAAAAAATCAACATTCAGATGGCCAGATTATACAAAGAAACCAACAGCTCCCATGTTTCCAACTCAACGTCACGGTCAGCCTTTGACCTTGCCATTTAATCAACAGTGCAGACACTGTTCCTTTTTTTGTATACTCCAGTGAATTTAATATTAGCACTTAATTAACCTGCTCACTAAACTAGAGCAGGAAACAAAAAAGAAAGACGAGAGGGTAATACATTATATAAATTTAGTGTTAGAATCATTTCAGTGAAGGCAAAGTCATTTCATCAGTTGTAATTCAACAAATCTATTGCACTATTTTGAAGATATTTGCACATTGCATTTCAGATACAGGCAACACAATTTTCCATGGTCACACCATTGACAGGTATCTCTGAAGAAAACTCTAGTTGCTATTAGAAGATTGCAAATTTCAATATTTTGCTCTGATTATCAGAGAAGAAAAAATAAAGTGATAATCAAATTATAGTACCATACAGATATTGGGTAAGAATTCTAATAAAGCAATAATGCACTTATCAACAATTGTTATCCATAATTATGAACTATTTTGATATTCAGAAGCCTAAATAAAAATCATATCATACGAGCAATTTCTAAACAAGTGCTTTATACTCAAAATAAATATGTTTATATCCAATTCATTCAGATGATTGTTTATCTAAACTAGATTGTAATGTTTTCAATATTACTGGCTTACTGTTTAAACCTTTTCAAGCTTTCTGTTTAATCAAAACTTAAAGTCATTCTACTGCATCCAAATATCAAAAATCATAGGATGCAAAGCGCTTTGTCTGAATCAGCAGCTGAATAAATGAGGTGCCTGCCTACGAGCTAGGATTTACTATCTTATACACTTCATGCTTGCTAACTACATTCATTTAAACTAAAAGTGATATGCAGCTAAATGTGAAGATGCTGAAATCACTACCTTAGTAAGATAGAAATAAAATGGCCTATTTTTATCCAAAAACTAAGTGCCAATGATTGACACAACTCTGTCACACTGCGAAAGAACATGGAGACAGTAAAGAGAGAAGCAATGTGTTCCAAAAACCTGTGCTGGCAATTTCCAGAGACACCTTGATGAATACTGTAACTTATTGTGTAACTTATGGTGACTGTTCACCAAAAATGCATGCCCCTTTTCATCATGTAGCAGTGGTGTGGGAAGGCAGCTGCCTAGTCAGTGACTACATTTCCCAGCCCCTACTTGGATCCAGGTGTGGACATGTAACCAGTTTTTGTCAATGGAATGTGAACAGAAGTGATGGTTTCACTTCCAGGTGGGAGTTTTTAGTAAGTGGATGTGTCTTTTCCACTCTCTCTTTCCCCATCTTCAGGCTGGATGCAGAAGATCTGAAAGCCCTATGGGAGAGTCATAGCGTGGAAGAAATCTGAGTTCCTGAATCACCGTTTGGAGGGAAGCTACCCACTGAATTGCCCATACCTGCAGCGTGAATTTCATGAATAAGAAATCTTCTATTGTGCTAAGTCACTGAAATTTTGAGTTTTACTTGTTACAGAAGCTGTTACTATCCTAATGAATACACTTTTTACAACAGCATTTTTTCCTTTCAGTTTAAGGTCTACACAGACTTGAGTCAAGACATCTGATCAAATTCAGGAGCCTAATAATTTTGTGCCCTTTCAAATAAAATTCTTTAAATATTTGTTCAATATCTATTGAAATGGCAGGCTGAACTCTGTGTGGAGATGGAGGAAGAACATGAAAGAAGGACTCAGTCTCTGCATGCTGCTCTAAGCCATACAATACTATCTGCAGACTCATCTGCCTTACTCACATATACTACTCTCCTATCGAAAAGTCCTGGTAAATGCATTTATCTCCATCTGCCTATAGTACCTGTGAAATGTTTCTGCATGTATAGATTGGCACCCAGGGCAGCGGGCCAGCTGATAGACCACTTAATCTGGCTCTAAATCTATGTCTTGCATCCTGAAGTGTGCTTCATAGCAGTGTTTCTCAAATATTTTTTACCTTGACCCACAGTACAAAATACATTTTAAATTGGACCCAGTACCCTTAGTTTGTTTCATGAAAAAGTAATCACCTGACTATATGTAATATACTTATATTTTCTATTTTTTTAAAGTGCTGGTTGCAACTTAATAAATTGATTTTACATATACTAATGGATCATAACATGTAGTTTGAAAAACACTCTTGGATGGACCCTTCTGACTGGTAATTGGCTTTATCTTTTGGAATTAGAGAAGGGAAATAAATTCAAACGGAATGCAATGGAGGAAGAAAGGTAAGATATAATGGTTAAAGGTGGGGAGAAGGAGAGGAAGAAATAATGGCACTTGTGAAAAGGGAAGGAAAGAAAACATAGTATCAAGGAATGTACAACACACCATCAGTTATGCTCAGTGTAGAATATATTCTCAATGGGCAAGTTTGGGTTCTGTTTATAGTAGGAGCCACAGAGTTTGAGGAAGTTCAACTGTGGGAGAACAGAAATACATTGCCCAGGTACGAGTAATGCCATAGGTTTTAGTTCTGAATCTATAGAGATGCTGAAAAAACTAGAAAAGAGAGCCAGGGACATCCTAATTGAGAATTTCATGCTCTTACTATACTACATTCTTGCCCTGTCACAATAGTTACATACACATTCACAAAATTTCCAAGAACTGAGATCCTGTAAGATCATATTTAATTTCAGCCTTGGAAAGTGTCCAGTCCATTCTGGGCATACTAAGACAGGAGAACAGAACAAATGAAAAAACATTTTGGCTCTGCAAGTATGGCACACTCCTCAAGTGAAAATGATTGCTGAAGAGTATATTTATGGACTAAAACAGATGATACGTTATGTTAATTTTCACATGCTTAGAAGAAAAGCCTTGGCTAGAAGTCATAAATTCTCTCCAGAGGAACATTTACATATTGTTGTATGACGTTTACTTTCCATTTTCTTTTTGCCATAAAAATTATGTTCTCTGGTCACACTGGTCAAAAATATTGTAAACTTTTACACATTTTATAACAAATTTTTCTTTTTTTATTAAGTTTATTTTTAGAGCAGTTTTAGGTTCACAGCAAAATTGAGGGGAAGGTATAGAGATTTCCCATATACCTCCTCTTCCCACAACATGCATAGTCTCCTCCATTATCAACATCCCTCACCAAAGTGGTACATCTGTTACAATTGATAAACCTACATTGACACATCATAATCACTGAAAGTCCATAGTTTACATTAGGGTTCATTCTTGGTGTTGTACATTCTATGGGTATGGGCAAATGTATAATGACACGACTATTTTCACTGCCCTAAAATTCCTCTGTGCTCTACCTATTCAGCCCTCTCCCTCCCCACCAACCCCTGACAACGACTGATCTTTTTACTATCTGTATAGTTTTGCCTTTTCCAGAATGTCATATAGTGGGAATCATATAGTATGTAGCCTTGTCATATTGGCTTCTTTCACCTTGTAATATGCATTTAATGATCCTCCATGTCTTTTCCTGGCTTAACAGGTCATTTCTTTTTAGCACTGAATAATATTTCATTGTCTAAATGCACCACAGTTTATTTATCCATTCACTCAATGAAGGACATCTTGGTTGTTTCCAAGTTCTGGAAATTATGAACAAAGCTACTATAAACATCTGTGCGCAGGTTTTCATGTGGACATAAGTTTTCCACTCCTTTGTGTAAATACCAAGGAGTACCACTGCTGGATCATATGGTAAGAGGATCTTTAGTTTTGTAAGAAACCACCAGTCTTCCAAAATGGTTGTAACATTTTGCATTCCCACCAGAAATGAATGAGAGTTCCTGTTGGTCCATGTCCTCAACAGCATTCAGTGTTTTCAGTGTTCTGGATTTCGGCCATTCTAATAAGTGTGTAGTAGTATCTCATTGTTGGTTTAATGTGCATTTCCCTGGTAACATATGATGTGGAACATCTTTTCATAGGTTTACTGCTATCTGTATCAATCTTCTCTAGTGAGGCGTCTGTTAAGGTCTTTGGCCTATTTTTTAATTGGGTTGTTTGTGTTCTTATCATTGAGTTTTAAGAGTTCTTTGTATATTTAGGATAAGAGTCCTTTATCAGATGTGTCTTATGCAAATATTTTCTCCCAGTTTGTGGTTTGCTTTCTCATTCTCTTGACATTGTATTTCACAGAGCAGAAGTTTATAATTTTAAGGACGTCCAGCTTATCAATTATTTCTTTCATGGATCATGCCTTTGGTGCTGTATCTAAAAAGTCAGTGTCGTATACAATGTCATTAAAGTTTTCTCCTATGTTATCTTCTAGGAGTTTTATAGTTTTGCATTTTACATTTAGGTATGTGGTCCATTTTGAATTAATTTTTGTGAAAGGTGTAAGGTCTGTGCCTAGATTCAGTTTTTTCTTTTGCATGTGGATATCCAGTTGTTTCAACACCATTTCTTGAAAAGACTATCTTCGCTCCATTGTATTGTCTTTGCTCCTTTGTCAAAGATCAGCTAACTATATTTACAGGGGTCTATTTGTGGGCTCTCTATTCTGTTCCATTGATCTATTTGTCTATCCTTTCACCAATACGACACTTTCTTGAACACTGTAGCTTTGTACTAAGTCTTGAAGTCAAGTAGTGTCAGTTCTCTAAATTTGCCTTTCTCCTTCAAGATTGTGTTGGCTGTTCTCAGTCTTTTGCCTCTCCATATAAACTTTAGAATCAGTTTGTCAATATCCACAAAATAAATTGCTGGAATTTTGATTGGGATTTCATTGAATGTATAGATCAATTTGGAAAGATTTGACATCTTGACAATATTGAATCTTCCTATTCATGAACACGGAATATCTCTTCATTTTTTTAGTTATTCTTTGATTTTGTGCATCAGAGTTTTGTAGTTTTCCTCATATAGATCTGATATATATTTTGTTAGATTTATACCTAAGTATTTCATTTTTTGGATACTAATGTAAATGGTATTATGTTTCAAATTTCAAATTCTATTTGTTCACGTTGGTATATAGAAAAGTAATTGACTTTTGTATAATAACCTTGTATCCTACAACTTTGCTATAATTGCTTATTAGTTCCAGGATTTTTTTGTTAATTCTTTTGAATTTTTGACATAGATGATCATGTCATCTGCAAAAAAAGACAGTTTTATGTCTTCCTTCCCAATCTTAATACCTTATATTTCCTTTCATTGTCTTAATACATCAGCTAGAACTTCCAGTGCACTGTTGAAAAGGAGTGTTGAAAAGGGACATCTTTTTCTTGTACCTGATCTTGTGGGAAATCTTTGAGTTTCTCACCATCAGTATGATGTTAGCTGTAGGTTTTCTGTTGATAGTCTTCATCAGGTTGAGGAAGTTCCCCTCTATTCTTAGTTTACTGAGAGCTTTTATCATGATTTTTTTTTAATATACAAAGATCTTCAGAATATATATGGTTATTATAAGTCACAGAGAAACAACTAAGACTGCAAAACAAAAGACAAAAATCATACATGAGCAATTCATAGAGGAGGAACTACAATTGGCCAATAAACATATGAAAATAAATGTTCAAGTTAATATGTAAGCAAAGTAATGGAAGTTAAAACAACTAAAACTGATGTTTTGCTTATGAAATTAAAACAGAGTTAAAATATGAAATAATGTTACTGAGGGAATGACAATAATAGAGAGTTAAGAGAGTGGTTGGAAGAGGAGTATAAATTGCTACAACCTTTCCAGAAAGCATCAAGATTCATCAAAAGTCTTAAAACTATGTATCCCTTTTGGCCTAGTATCTCAGCTTCTAGGAATCAATTTTAAGGAAATGATCAGAAATTTAGAATAAGAGTCATACACATGTAGGTTTGTTAGAGCATCAAACATCACAACAAAAAATCATGAACAATCTGGACATACCATAATCACAGAATAGCTGAATCCTTTGAGCAACTATTAAAAATGATGTTTATAGAGATTTCAGCTGCAAGGATAAATTCTCCAAATAAAATATTAAGTTATAAAAAGCAGGATATATAACTCTATGTTTGGCATGATTTCAAGAGTGGAATAAACATAGAGGGAAATAAACAAAAAAATCAGCAGTACTCCTTTCCTTTCTTGATACACGGGACACTGAACACACCTTCTTGTACTCTTCTGTAGGGTCCCAACCTTCTATGGTAAGCATACATAGCTCATATACCTTTTAAATAAAATAAGCTTTTAAAATAAAATAAAGTTTTTATTATAAAATCATTACATGCTTGTTACCAAATATTAGGAAAATTAGTTTAAAAGTTTTCATCCCTATACTTTCTGTGGCCCAATCATGCCTCTATGCCCTGCACTCAATATGTCAATTTGTATGTAGTTATTTTTTAAATAACATATTTTTCTGATTACAGAAGTAATATGTGCTCATTGTAGAAAATTTGGAAAATATAGAAAACAATAAAGAAACTAAAAATCATCTAGAAACCTACCACCTATGATGGTGATAATAATAATAATAATAATAATAGCAGCACTAATATTAGTCACAGACAAGCAGCGCCTCCTAAGTGCCAGACATTTTATTCAGCATTTTACATAAATTATCTCACGTAATTTTCACAATAGTCCTGTGAGGTACCTATGAATAGTCCTGTTTCAAAGATGTGAAAGACAGATTTAGAAGAATTACTTACCTCAACCAAATCCATACAACTGCTAAGTGGTAGAACTGGCCTGGCTCCACAGCACAAGGTCTTAAGCACCACACTATATTTTTTCTGCTTTTATCTTATTTACAGTCTCTCTTGGCTATCTGTATTTATATGCCAAACAATTTATCATTTAAAAAAACAAAAACCTTTAGAAAGAGTGGCTCTCTACTATTCTCTCTTTTCACTAATTTTGCCTAGACCGATAGGCCTACTCAAGTCTTTCTTCAACTCCAGAAAGTTTTATTTTTCTTTACATATGCCTCATTATTGTTTTAGTTTTTTTTTCCTTCCTTAAGAATACTTAAAATTATTAGGTTGAAGAGCCTTTCTTCAGGTTTATCATCTTCTCCCCCATGGGACTCATCTTTGTCTTTCTCACTGCTTTCTGAGAATACTTTTCAAGTATGTATGACATTCTCACTGATTTGATTGCCAACATTGTAAATTCTGCTCTCTACAAGCCTTCATTGACAATATAAATCTGTGGCTGAGTTTTAATTACTTATAATATTTCTTTATATTATTTCATATTTTAATAGGCTCATTCTGTTATTATTTTCATCTGTTCTTTGATTATGGCAGGGGTTCTTAAACTGAGGTTCATAAACAGACTTCAGAGGATATGTAAAACCTCATAAACTGAATGCAAAAAAAGAAGTGAGTATACTTATACATTTGTTTTATATGGAGAGAAGGTCTAGAATTTTCGTGAAATTTTCAAAGTGGTCCTTGACCCCACAAAAGGTTCTGAACACCTGCCATTTTACACTTTGCTTCTTCTTCGTAAAAGCTATGTCATCTTGCATTTTAGTTAACACACCAAAATATTTTATAATATTTTTCTGACTTCTTTAAAAATTCCTTTTCAGAAATGTACTCTTTCTTGGAGTCTTCAGAATAATTTTGCCTTTAGCCTGTTTGCAACTTTTTCCATATGTTCCATATCATTTTTTCTTTTATTGCTTATTCTCAAAAAAGTTGCAATCTATTGTGACCCTATGTTTGCCAATAGTTAGGAGATAACAATTTTCTTTAGGCTGTGGTCAAACTATGTGTTAGATAAATCCCTTTCTCACGGGCCGGCCCGGTGGCTTAGTGGTTAAGTGCGCACGCTCCGCTACTGGTGGCCCAGGTTCGGATCCCAGGCGCGCACCAACGCACAGCTTCTCCGGCCATGCTGGGGCCGCGTCCCACATACAGCAACTAGAAGGCTGTGCAACTATGACATACAACTGTCTACAGGGGCTTTGGGGGAAAAAATAAATAAATAAAAATTATAAAAAAAAATCCCTTTCTCACATATGCAGCTGGGTGATAGGTTGATGTATCTTTTATTCTCAACTGTCTGTTCTCCGTGTCTAACTTGATTTCATCTAATGTATCTCCTTTGAACTAAGATTGGATCCTCTCCTGACCCACCTGCCTGCCTTGTTGATAATCTGAACTGATGGAATACATGAAAAACCATAATCTCTAGAATACAGTCCTACCAAGATTCTTCTTTTCTGTGCTTCTATTTACAGCTATTTGTTTGTGGGAACTGATCCTTGAGGATGTGATTCACCACTGCTTTACACTCCAACTCCCAAAGCCACCACCATGATTTGCCTTCTTCTCTAATTGTTTTCTGGTAGTTTCAGTTCCCAAGTATATATAGGAAGAATGGCAATATTTTAGGGGGTGGTGGCCAACCTTCTAGCCCTCTAAAATAGTACCTTCCATGCAATGAGACAACTACCCCATTTTGTGGGGTATAGAATCTGCATTTTGGAAGCAGTATTTAGACTGTATGGGAGCAAAGCAGAGTTTTTCCACCTAGTTTCAACACATTGGCTTATGGAATTTTTAGCAGCATAGTATGAGTGCTCCACTGATTGTACTTTTCAATCTATTTCTTTCTGATTTTTAGCTAGGGGAAATGTCTCCCTAGTTCTGGCAATAATTTGACCTTCAGTCCAAATTATCAGCATTGTTGTGAACTATCATCATTTTCTATGTCTTCATATGTACTTTAGTAGAAATTCAAGATTGGCTGTGTTAGGGGCTGCCAGCCAGATGCCATTTTTCAAAGTTAGCATTTCTAGGGCTATGCCAGGGGAAGAATATTCCAAGAGAAACCTGGCAACCAATTCTAAAACCCTGCTAACATCAGTGTGTTAGGAAGCAGAAATTTCCCAACCTAAACTCTGGAATTAAAGAGAAAGCCTCTTAGTTTCTTTAAGATAATTTTAAGATTCTCAGAAGTAGAAATAAATAATACCTAAAATTAAGGTTAGCCATGATCAAAGTTCTGAAGTGGATAAAATCTGTCCCTGAGTATTTTCCTATCTTTTCAGTGAACTCACAATTAATGCCACACATTCCCCTACTACCTAGGGCTTTCATGCCTCCCACTGTGGAAATCCACCCTGGCTTGCCTTCCTTGGGCAACTTGTCATATTCCTAAATCATCCTTCCTACCTTCTCCAGTCAAATATCCTGTTTCTTCAACGTGCCAATCTCTCCTGCAAGATAGACAGTTACATATAGATCCTAGCAGTTCACTGGCAGGTTGATTTTTTTGCCGGGGAGGGGTATTATAAGAGTGCAATCCCTTGATTCACGCTTTCTTTTGCTAGGTAGCTGTTTCCACTGTAATACACATTTATATATATGCATTTTTCCTAGAGGTACATGCCATACTCTACTCCACCTCTCCTTAGTGCTTTTTCTAACAAGATGGTTCTGGAATTCTTTGGTAAGCCAAATCTCTTAATGAAGAAAGGTATTAATTCCATGTTCCTTGGGAAATCTCATCATTTTTAACATCAGGAATAACTACACATAAATTATTGATATTAATTATATATCACAACATCTTCCATTTAATAGGTCCTGCAAGCAGCAGGATTAAAGGTATGATTTTTGCCTCTTGCTGTAGGAAACTATAGATCAGCTTTTCTGTTTGTTGGTTTTTAATCCTTTATGGATACAGTATAGCACAGTGTTTGTGGATATGAGTTCAAATCCTGTCTCTGCTACTTACTAGCTGTATCACTTTGGAGACACTACAGTAGTCCCCCCTCAGCAGTAGGGGACATGTTCCAAGTCTCCCATGGATGTCTGAAACTGTTGATGGCACCAAACCCTTTAAATACTATGTTTTTTTCCTATATATACTATTTTTTTCCTGTACATATATACATATTATAAAGTTTAATTTATAAATCAGGTACAGTAAGAGATGGACAACAATAACTTCTCTTTGGCATGTCTAAATTGCCAGCATCACTACTCTTGCACTTTGGGGCCATTATCAAGTAACATAAGGGTCACTTGAACACAGTTCTTCAATACCAAGACAGTTGATCTGATAACCGAGGGCTACTAAGTGACTAACGGGCGGGTAGTGTGCACAGCGTGGATACGCTGGAGGAAGGGATGATTCATGTCCCGGGCCAAACCAAGTGGGAAGGCGTGAGATTTCATCATGCTACTCAGAACAGCACATGATTTAAAACTTATGAATTGTTTATTTCTGGAATTTTCCATTTAATATTTTCAGATCACAGTTGACCGCGGTTAACTATAACTGTCGAAAGCAAAACGGTGGATAAGGGAGGACTACTGTACTTATTTTCTCCAAGCTTCCGTTTTTTTATCTGTAAAAGAAAGATAATGGTGTCACCTGTCTTGAAGGGCTGATGAAATTATTCAACAAACTAATGAATACATGGTGGCTAACCCTACTGTGCCTGGATCATCATAAGTGCACAAAAACATTAGGTATCATTATAAGAAGTCTGTAAAATGTGAAGGTTAAGAGAAATGCGGACTCTGAAGTTATATTACCTAGATCCCAATACCTGATCTACCACTTATTGGTTGTATGTCCTTAAACAAGTCATTTACCCTCCTGAGTCTCTGTTTCCTCATCTGTAAAACAGACAATAACAGACCCTACTTTGAAGGGCTACTGTGAATTTCAAATGAGATACTTCACATAAAGGTCTTAGCAGAGTGCCTAACACACAGTGAGCACTCAATAGATGTTAAGAATTGTGCAACAATGGTACTAACTATATAAACAAGAAAAAGCAACATCTCTCAAGTCACATTTACAGACCAGGCCACAACCTACTTCCCTGTCAATGTGGCTGTCCCGGCTCATCTTCAAGTAAGCAACTCATAGTACCTGACCATAAATCTTAAATTAATTCTCTAAAATTAGTAACACTATTTCTTCCTCAGTGTAGGTTTTCTGAGAACTGAACATCACTGATGTTTTAAGAGCTTAGAAAATGGTCATAGGATTGAAGAAAGTCCAAAGTGAAAGAATCTTTGTGACAGAGACAGCCCCAAACTCAATAAACAGACATAGATAGGAAGCAGTCTCTTGAGGCAGCAGCTCAGCTGAATGTGATTAATTGAAAGGGCAATAAAAAGGTGGTAAGGTGGTTGTAGTTAATGTCAAAAAAAACCATAGGAGTACAAAATGTACGCAATAACATAGGAAGAAGTTTACAAGCCCTAAAGAAAACATTTCAGAAAAAGTGCAAAAGCTTACAAGCTGAGTTAGAATTTGTGAGAGGTCATTGACAAGCTATGTTTGGATACAGACTTGAAAAGGCATCATTTCTATAAGGCATATGGTTCCACTGTAGAACATGTGAAACATTTGAAAAAAGTGACATTTACATGAAATATACTTTGTGGCAAAGAGCTGGAAGCAGAAGGAATACAGAGACACCAAACAGATCTGGAATCTGAGAAATTTGTGCTGGGCATTAATGAAGATGTCAGGTGTGGATGTCAAAATGGATGAATGGATTGCTGCCCCAAACACACATGCTGGTTAACAACCTGCCAGAGATTGAGCAAAAACTACCTGGAGTTGAGTCAGATAAATAAAAAATGATGAAGCAGTAGCAGAAACAAACACTGCAATAAGAAAGCCTGGGCTGCACAAGTGACACTTGAGGTATGATGCTAGAATTCTGGAACTGAGAATGTGTTCCAACATTGGCAAGCCAAGCTCTTGGGGCTAGCGTTGCTAGAGAGGGCCCAATTGGGCGAGCAATGGTATAGAACATAAATGGGAGCAGGCGGCAGAGAAAGTGGGCCCCTGCAGTGTAGTTACAGAGAGTCCTCTTGAGCATAGTGCTTAATGTATGACTGGGTCTCTTGGGTCAAGAGAAGTTGGCTCATGAACAAATGAAAGGGTAAATGAGGAGTTTTTGATGGGGCTCATATTGTCATAACTAAAAAGTGCCACAAATTCCATGAATAATGCCAATGTCGCATTTGCTAAATCCATTTAGAGCAGTCTGAAACCCTTTATCATGCCTAAGGGGTCACAGGAACAAGACACATTAATTTTTTTTTTTTTTTTTTTGTGAGGGAGATCAGCCCTGAGCTAACATCCGTGCTAGTCCTCCTCTTTTTGCTGAGGAAGACTGGCTCTGAGCTAACTTCTATTGCCAATCCTCCTCCTTTTTTTTTTCCCCCAAAGCCCCAGTAGATAGTTGTATGTCATAGCTACACATCCTTCTAGTTGCTGTATGTGGGACGCGGCCTCAGCATGGCCGGAGAAGCGGTGCGTCAGGGGCGCGCTGGGATCCGAACCCGGGCTGCCAGTAGTGGAGCGTGCGCACTTGGCCGCTAAGCCATGGGGCCGGTCCAAGACATTAATTTTTGATAACCTTGATTTTGTATATAAGCCAACTCAGGAGCATGGCACATCTTTTTTCCTAGTAAAATGGTAAGAAGAGTACATCATCTCTTCGTTTCCTGACACGCCAATGAGAAAGGTTACTGTTTCCTTAAGCAAATGAAATGTGAATGAATCTAAGACCGGTTTATTTTATTTTCAAAAATTCTTTACCAGAAATATGTTCAATCTCTGCTGTCACCATCAATCCTGCCTAGGTACAGCAAAGCCAACCTATTCCCCTCATCACCTTCACTACCACCTAACTCAGCAACTCACATAAAGAAGCCCAATTTTTTTTTCTACTATTCTTTAAATCACCAACTCAACACAAGCCTTTCCAATTCTACAGAGTAACATCACATAGCACATATTTAAGTTCCCTTTCCTCAAATGGTTCCCAATTTCCATCCAGTCCAAGTACATTTTTGGCCGGGGCTTATTTCCATGGCTACTTAAGTTCTGGGAGTTGAGAAGCCTTGAAATTTCTTCAAGCAACATCAACTTTGCTTATTCCCTGTAGCCTCATTCTGGCACAGAAAAGAAGAGAGAAAACCATTTTGTTGGAATAACTAATTTCTCTAAGTGCGGCACATCCCCAACATGATAGAGAAACAACATGGCTGCCTCAGCATGACTAAATTTAAAAGGTTTTTTCAAGTCTCCTGGGCCAGATGAACTTTGAGTTGCTAAGCACCACGTTCCAACACACTCTCTATGCAGACTAAGAAAGAAAACAAAGGATTCACAAGACACTTGTTGGCAAATCCTCAAGGAACTGGGACAAGCTGGGCTTATATCTATAACAAATCTAATCAGATGTTGACCTGAATATTGAGTTTGGCTTTGGTCCTGTCCATACCTGTAGACTGGAGATACACCTTGTGGTTGGAATGCTATCATCTGTTTTCATCAAGTACCAGAGAACTGGCTCTGGTTCTTGTAAGTAACCAAACACTCCCTTGAGTGGTGACAGTGTCATTTGTCATGTTTCTTAAGAAGGTAATAGAAAATAATGTGCCAGTCATACGCTGGCTGATTGAATCATGTTGTATTCCATAGGATGTAGAAGAAAAAAAAAATGTTTCCATGTCAGGGCACTCAAGTTAAAAAGGAAGCATGCTTGGCTTTATGGAGAGGAAAAATTTGGAGACTCGAAGGGGAAGGGTTAATATTTAAGGTAAACTCCAAATTTTATTTTATATTTCCTAAAATATCTTCAAAATTATGTATTTTTGTTGGGAAAGAAAGGTGGGAAAAATTCAGTCACACTTTGAATTGTGAATTTAGGACAATATGTTCAGAAGGTATTTTAAATTCTCTTCATCCATTCAACATTGATTCAGCAAATCTAGGACCTATTTTGCAGAGAAAATATTGAGCAATGCACTTTGAGGAATATAAATGTTCATAACTCATCATCCCTGTCCTCAAAACACTAAAGTTAAACAACAATACAAGGTGATAGAGAACACTGAGAGTGTAGTAATGATAATAAATACTATAGTCAGAAAAAAATATATGTATGTACTAAGAGTTGCTGGCAAGGTCAATTCCTTTTAGATAAGGATGTCAAGATCATTTAATGGGAAAAGAACAGTCTTTTCAAGAAGTGGGGCTGGGACAACTCAATATCCACATGCGAAAGAATGAATTTGGACCACTACCCCACACTATATACGAAAATGTTAAGTTAAAATGTATCTAAGACCTCAGTGTAAGTGTTAAAACTATAAAACTTTAAAAGGAAAACACAGGGGTAAATCTTCATGACCTTGGATTAGGCAATGGTTTCTTAGATGAGACACCAAAATGCATAGGCAACTAAAGAAAAAGTAAATTGGACATCATCAAAATTAAAATCATTTGTGCTTCAAAGAATAGTAACAGGAAAATGAAAAAGACAACCAACAGAATGGAAAAAAATGTTTACAAATTATTTATCTGATAAGAGACATGTATTTAGAATACATAAATAACTTTTATAACTCAGAAATAAAAAGACAAACCAATTTTAAAATGGTCCAAGGATCTGAAAAGACTTTTCTCCAATAAGTACATGAAAAGTTGCTCACCATTAGTCATCAGGGAAATGCAAATAAAAACCACAATGAGGTACCACTTCAAACCCACTAGACTGTTATAATCAAAAAGACTGTTATTGTGTTAGTGAGGATATGGAGAAATTAGGAAACTCATATCATTGATGGGAATGTAAAATGGTACAGCCACTTTGGAATACAGCTTGGCATTTCTTCATATGGTTAAACGTAGAGTTATCTCTACTCCTAGGTATATACCCAAGAGAAATGAAAACATAAGTCCACACAAAAACTTAGACAAGAATGCTCATAGCAGCATTATTCATGGTAGCCAAAAAGTGCAAACAATCCAAATGTTCATCAACATATAAATGAGTATACAAAATGTGGTATATCCATACAAAAGAATATTATTCAGCCTTAAATAAATGATGTACTGATACATGCTACAACATGAATGAATCTTGAAAATATTATGCTAAGTGAAAGAAGCCACACAGAAAAGCCCAAATATAATATGATTGCATTTATTTGAAATGTCCAGAATAGGCAAATTCACAGAGAAAGAGTAGATTACTGGTTTCCAGGGGCCAGGGGCAAGGGTCAGCGAGGTGGGGGCTGTGTGTAGGGAATGACTGCTAATAGGTTTACTTTTGAGGTAATGAAAATATTTTAGATTAGAAAGTGGTGATGGTTATACAACATTGTGAATATACTAAAAACCACTGAATTATACACATTAAAAGGGTGAATTTTATGGTATTGTGCATTATATATCAATTTAAAGAATTCTTTTTCAGGTAAAATAAAGTTAGATTTGGAATGGATCTTAGAGAGTATAGAGTTGAATGATCTCTTTAAGAAAAGCAAAATATAAAAGTAAGTAAGGGATCATGTGTCTACCGCTCAGATTTTATAAATATAAACAAAGTTTTGCCATATTTACATCAGATTTTTTTCTCTCTCTTTATATAAACAGGACATTACCAATACAGTTAAAGCCTTCTATCCCTTCTTCCCCAGAGGTACCCACTACTCTTACATTGTGTAGCTACACCATGCATGTTTTATAATTTTATTAGTGATAAGCGTAAATTTTTGAAATATTTTTATGTATGTAAATATATGTAAATTGTCTCTGTATCCCTAGAAAGCACAGCCTAAGGCAAAAATCTTATGTGCCACTACTATTTGATAGCGCAATCTCAGGATAGCAGAAGCAAGGAAAAAGGAGAGTGAAGCAGGGGGAAAAGAGAGTGCTAGGAGAGTGTGATGCTCAGCTGGCCACTGCTTGGTATCAAGCACAACTGATTGCTTGACTTCTAGGGCCCATTTCCTGAGAGACTGTATCAACTACTATGACTCAGAAGAGTAAATCTGGGTAACGGGGAGGAGAAGAAATTATCTGCTAGCAACAGTCTCCATTGGTCAGAGTCTCCCCACAGAACATGACTTTTCTCACATTTCTGGGTTGTGCAGACAAGGGTGCTGAGTGAGTCCCATCGCATCTCATGCTTCAGTGGCAACAGGGAGGCCTCAAGGTGGGAGATATGAGTCACAAAACACAGACGTGAAGCAAGGTTGTACCGCTGTAAAATCAGTGTGAGCCCAAAGCAGAATTAGTCCCTACAAAATTGGCTGGGGCAGGAAAAGTGCCAAAGAGCCCCCATAGACTTGTGAGGCTGAGAGGATCTGAAGTGAGGCATAAGAGTTGTCTAATGTAGTATCTTATGGTATTTGTCGTTTTGTAACTTACTTTTCATGCTTAAATTTATTCATTTGATATATGTAGATCTAGTTAATTCATTTTAACTGATTAAAGTTTTTTCCTCTTAAGAAAGTATGACAGAGAGGAGTCAAGATGGCGGCGTAGGCAGACTCTGAACTCACCTCCTCCCGTGGACACAGCCAATTTACAACTACTCGTGGAAAAATTACCCCTGAGACAGAACTGAAAACTGGATAAGAGGAACTCCTGCAACAACGGACAATCCTAACTGAGGTGGAAGAGGCAGAGACTCCCTTCTGGAGAGAAACAACGCCGCCTTCACAAGCCGCAGCGCCTCACGGCCACAAGGAACAGCTCACAGGTACGCAGCCTCCCTGGAGGTGCGGGGCCCTGAGCCGGGGAGCGCCCCCGCTGTGGGCATATTGTGGACCCAGCACAATCGAGACCAGCGGCATAATGTCTGACTGTGCCTGCTACTAAAACACTGGGGAGCACCCCCAGAAAACCCGGTTCACAAAGAAACTAAAACTGGCTAGTAAAGGGCCCGCACGCAAACTCACCCGTTTGAGGAAGCACCCTAAAATAACCAGAAAGAAAGGGGCACAGTGCTTTGGTGACAAGAGACTCACCTAATAGGCCCTGAGTGCATCTCGGTGAGGGGTGAGACCTCTCCAGGGACTGGGACATTGGCGGCGGCCATTGTTGTGGCCTGGTGTGGGCGTGCTGACACAGACGCCATTGGATTTCTCCCTGAGGCCTGCTAGCCCAGGGTCTGCCCCACCCACTAGAGCACCGATTTAATCCAGCTCAGCCAGGGCAGGCAGCCCACCCTAGAGACTGGCCCCACCCAACAACAAGCCCTCAGGCAACGTGTGGGCCTGCATAGATTGGTGACTGGATTCTCTGCAGCCTGGCAACTGAGCCGACTTGAGCGGGGCAGGGTGTGCACAAGGAGCGGGTGGAGAGTGTGGGGCGGTGGCGGAGTGTGTGGGGCTCCCGCCGTGGAGAGACTGGGTCCGCTTGGGGAGGTCGGGGCACTCACATGGGGCAGGACTGTGTTGACTGTGTGTGTGGACCCGTGGGTGGCAGGGTTTGTCAGCTGCAGAAGACTTGTGCTTCTCAAAGACCCACATAGGAGGTTTGCTCCACCTTCCGAAACCTGAAACAATTGGGTGCTCCTGTGCCTGAGGCCAGCCCCACCCAGCTGCAATCCTCAGAGAGCTGACAAGAGACCTCATAGGCTAGAGGCTTACAGCAATTGTAAGGCCCTGAGCCTAACAACCTGCCACGCTGGGGCCAACTCACTTAAAAGAAATACTGCAACACAAATGTGGTATTAGAACTTGCAGCCAACTGTGCTGGGGATCCCCACACCTGATAAAGAGACTGAAGGGCCCACAACAACTACAAGCAGCTGAGCATTACAACAGCTGGCCAGGAGCATAACTCAGCCTCCCTGGGCGCCTACAGGGAGAGCAAACAGGCCACAGGAGAAGGATACACGTAGCCCACATAGGGGCCACACCTGGAACATTGAGAACTGAGGGAAGCACACTGGAAGCCTCCTAAGCCATCACTTACATAAGGTCACCTATCCAAGAGCAGGAGACGTAGCTGACCTACCTAATACGTAGACACAAGCACAGGGAAAGAGGCAAAATGAAGAGGCAAAAGAATACATTCCAAGTAAGGGAACAGGACAAAACCCCAGAAAAGGAACTAAGTGAAACAGAAATGAGCAACCTACCTGACAGAGAGTTCAAACTAAGAGTGTTAAGGATGCTCACTGATCTGGGGAGAAGAATAAATGAACTCAGTGAGAATGTCAACAAAGAAATGGAAGATATAAAAAAGAACCAATCAGAAATGAAGAATACAATACTGGAAATGAAAAATTCATTAGAGGGACTCAAAAGCAGAGTAGAGGATACAGAAGAACGGATCTGTGAGCTGGACGAAAGACTAGAAGAAATTACCCGAGGTGAACAGGTAAAAGAGAAAAGAATTCAAAAGACTGAAGACAGTCTAAGGGACCTCTGGGACAACATCAAGCACACCAACATCCGTGTTATAGGTGTCCCGTAAGGAGAAGAGCAAGACAAGGGGTCAGAGAATCTATTTCAAGAAATAATAGATGAAAACTTCCCTAACCTAAGGAAGGAAACAGACATCCACGTACAGGAAGCACAGAGAGCCCCAAACAAGATAAACCCAAAGAGGCCCACACCAAGACACATCATAATCAAAATGTCCAGAATTAAAGATAAAGAGAGAATCCTAAAAGCCGCAAGAGAATGTCAAGTTACGTACAAAGGAAACCCCATAAGGCTATCAGCTGACTTCTCTGCAGAAACCTTACAGGCTAGAAGAGAATGGCACAATATATTTAAAGTGGTAAAAGGAAAAAACTTACAGACAAGAAAACTCTACCCAGCAAGGTTATCATTCAAAATGGAAGGAGAGATCAAAATTTTCCCAGATAAGCAAAAATTAAAGGAGTTTGTCACCAAGAAACCAGTGCTACAGGAAATGTTAAAGGGACTGATTTAAGGGGAAAAGAAAAGACCACAAATAGGAAAAATTATCTATTTCCATGATTAGAACGTAATGGATACAAATGCACAACAAAGAGGTTAGATATGATATCAAAAACATGAGGGAGGAGGGGAGTTAAAGAGTACAGCTTTCAGACAGAGGTCAAACTAAAGTGACCATCAATTCTGTATAGAAGAAGAAAGGAACAGAGAAGGACTACTAAAACACTGAGAAAAAAAAAAAAAAGTTAAAAAATGTCAGTAAGTACATACTTATCAATAGCTACTTTAAACGTCAATGGACTAAATGCTCCAATTAACAGGCATAGGGTGGCTGACTGGATAAAAAAACAAGACCCATATATATGCTGCATACAAGAGACACACTTCAGACCTAAAGACACTCACAAACTGAAAGTGAAGGGATGGAAAAAGATACTCCTTGCTAATGGCAATGAAAAGAAAGCTGGGGTAGCAGTACTCATATCAGACAAAATAGACTTTAAAACAAAAACTGTAAAAAGAGACAAAGAAGGGCATTACATAATGATCAAAGGAACAATCCAACAAGAGGATATAACACTTGTAAATATCTACGCACCCAATGTAGGTGCACCTAAATATATAAAGCAATTATTAACAGACATAAGAACAGAAATAGACAGTAACACAATAATAGTAGGGGACTTTAACACTCCACTTACACCAACGGATAGATCATCCAAACAGAAGATCAATAAGGAAACATTGGCCTTAAACGACACACTACAACAGATGGACCTAGTGGATATAGACAAAGCATTCCATCCAAAAACCGAAGAATACACGTTCTTTTCAAAGGCACATGGAACATTCTCCAGGATTGATCACATATTAGGCCACAAAACAAGTCTCCATAAATTTAAGAAGATTGAAATAATACCAAGCATCTTTTCTGACCACAACGGTATGAAACTAGAAATCAACTATAGGAAGAAAATCAGAAAAGCCACAAATACGTGGAGATTAAACAAAATGCTACTGAACAACGACTGGGTTAACGAAGAAATCAAAGAAGAAATCAAAAAATACCTGGAGACAAATGAAAATGAAAATACGACATGCCAGAATTTATGGGATACAGCAAAAGCGGTTCTAAGAGGGAAGCTTATAGCAATACAGGCCTATCTCAACAAACAAGAAAAATCTCAAATAAACAATCTAACAATGCACCTAAAGGACCTGGAAAAAGAAGAACAAACAAAGCCCAAAATCAGTAGAAGAAGGGAAATAATAAAAATCAGAGCAGAAATAAATGAAATAGAGACCAAAAAAACAATAGAAAAAATTAATAAAACCAAGAGCTGGTTCTTTGAAAAGATCAACAAAATTGACAAACCTTTAGCTAGACTCACCAAGAAAAAAAGAGAGAAGGCACAAATAAGTAAAATCAGAAATGAAAGAGGAGAGGTTACAACAGACACCTCAGAAATACAAAAGATTATAAGAGAATACTATGAAAAGCTATATGCCAACCAATTCGACAATCTGGAAGAAATGGATAAATTCTTAGAATCATACAACCTTCCAAAACTGGATCAAGAAGAAGTAGAGAATTTGAATAGACCAATCACCAGTAAGGAGATCGAAACAGTAATCACAAACCTCCCCAAAAATAAAAGTCCAGGACCAGATGGCTTCCCTGGTGAATTCTACCAAACATTCAAAGAAGACTTAATACCTATCCTTCTCAAACTCTTCCAAAAAATTGAGGAGTGGGGGAAGCTCCCTAACTCATTCTACGAAGCTGACATTACCCTGATACCAAAACCAGACAAGGACAACACAAAAAAAGAAAATTACAGGCCAATATCACTGATGAACATCGATGCAAAAATCCTCAATAAAATGCTAGCAAATCGCATACAACAATACGTTAAAAAGATTATACATCACGATCAAGTGGGATTTATTCCAGGGATGCAGGGATGGTTTAACATTCGCAAATCAATCAACGTAATACACCACATTAATAAAATGAAGAATAAAAATCACACGATCATCTCAATAGATGCAGAGAAAGCATTTGACAAGATACAGCATCCATTTATGATAAAAACTCTGAATAAAGTGGGTATAGAAGGAAAGTACCTCAACATAATAAAGACCATATATGAGAAACCCACAGCTAATATCATCCTCAATGGTGAAAAACTGAAAGCCATCCCTCTAAGAACAGGAACCAGACAAGGATGCCCACTGTCACCACTCCTATTTAACACAGTACTGGAAGTCCTAGCCAGAGCAATCAGGCAAGAGAAAGAAATAAAAGGGATCCAAATTGGAAAGGAAGAAGTGAAACTGTCACTATTTGCAGATCACATGATTTTATATATAGAAAACCCTAAAGAATCCACCAGAAAACTTTTAGAAGTAATAAACGAATATGGTAAAGTTGCAGGATACAAAATCAACATACAAAAATCAGTTGCATTTCTGTACACTAACAACGAAGTAGCAGAAAGAGAAATTAAGAATACCATCCCATTTACGATTGCAACAAAAAGAATAAAATACATAGGAATAAACTTAACCAAAGAGGTGAAAGATCTGTACACCGAAAACTATAAAACATTTCTGAAAGAAATTGAAGAAGACACAAAGAAATGGAAAGATATTCCGTGCTCTTGGATTGGAAGAATTAACATAGTTAAGATGTCCATACTTCCTAAAGCCATCTATAGATTCAATGCAATCCCTATCAAAGTTCCAACAAGATTTTTCACAGAAATAGAACAAAGAATCCTAAAATTTATATGGAACAACAAAAGACCCCGAATAGCTAAAGGATTCCTGAGGAAAAAGAACAAAGCTGGAGGTATCACACTCCCTGATTTCAAAATATACTACAAAGCTGTAGTAACCAAAACAGCATGGTACTGGCACAAAAACAGACACACAGATCAATGGAATAGAATCGAAAGCCCAGAAATAAACCCACACATCTATGGACAGCTAATCTTTGACAAAGGAGCCAAGAACATACAATGGGGAAAAGAAAGTCTCTTCAACAAATGGTGTTGGGAAAACTGGATAGCCATATGCAAAAAAATGAAAGTAGACCCTTACCTTACACCATACACAAAAATTAACTCCAAATGGATTAAAGACTTGAATGTAAGACTTGAAACTGTGAAACATCTAGAAGAAAACATAGGCAGTACGCTCTTCGACATCGGTCTTAGCAACATCTTCTCAAACACTACGTCTGACCGGGCAAGAGAAACAATAGAAAAAATAAACAAATTGGACTACATCAAACTAAAAAGCTTCTGCACAGCAAAGGAAACCATCAACAAAACGAAAAGACAACCTAACAATTGGGAGAAGATATTTGCAAACCATACTTCTGATAAGGGCTTAATCTCCAAAATATATAAAGAACTCATGCATCTTACCAACAAAAAAACTACCAACCCCATTAAAAAATGGGCAAAGGACCTGAACAGACATTTCTCCAAAGAAGATATACAGATGGCCAACAGAGACATGAAAAGATGTTCAAAATCATTAACTATCAGGGAAACGCAAATCAAAACTACAATGAGATATCACCTGACGCCCGTCAGAATGGCTATAATTAACAAGACAGGAAACAACATGTGTTGGAGAGGATGTGGAGAGAAGGGAACTCTCATACACTGCTGGTGGGAGTGCAAACTGGTGCAGCCACTATGGAAAACAGTATGGAGATTCCTCAAAAAATCAAGGATAGAACTACCATATGATCCAGCCATCCCACTGCTGGGTATTTATCCAAAGAACTTGAAAACACCAATTTGTAAAGGTACATGCACCCCTGTGTTCATTGCAGCGTTATTCACAATAGCCAAGACTTGGAAGCAACCTAAGTGCCCATCAAGGGACGAATGGATAAAGAAGATGTGGTATATATACACAGTGGAATACTACTCAGCCATAAGAAACGATGAAATCCAGCCATTTGTGACATCATGGATGGACATTGAGGATATAATGCAAAGTGAAATAAGTCAGAGAGAGAAGGTCAAATACCGCATGATTTCCTTCATTAAGTAGTAGATAATAACAACAATAAACAAACACATAGGGACAGAGATTGGATTGGTGGTTACCAGAGGGGAAGGGGGGAGGGAGGAGGGTGAAAGGGATAATTCGGTACATGTGTGTGGTGATTGGTTGTAATTAGTATTTTGGTGGTGAACATGATGTAATCTATGCAGAAATAGAAGTACAATGATGTACACCTGAAATTTTTACAATGTTATAAACCAGTTACTGCAATAAACAAAAAATTAAAAAAAAAAAAAAAGAAAGTATGACAGTCTATCCATTTTCCATTTAGCTTCTTGTTCTAGTAGTCTGGTCCTTTTCAAATTATGATCATTGAATCCCTAAAGTTTTGTGAAGGTGGGTGAGGGGCTATAGAGGAGCTCCATAGGCTATTTTGTTTGAAGGGCACCATGGCTTTAAAAACAAGTTTGAAAAAGAATAAAAAGTTGATTATCAGGAATAATATCCAGCTTACCAGACCTTGGTCCAATGAGCTTTCTAACACAGGATACTCAACTGAGATTTTGCTTCTGTTAATTTTAGTCCATTTGTCTTCCCGAATATTGAGAATTACTGGTCCGAATCCTTACTCTTATGATCCCTAAGTTACAAACAAACAGGTTCTTTTTATGTATTTTTTTTTTTTTTGCAGGGGAAGATTTGCCCAAAGCTAACATCTGTTGCCAATCTTCCTCCTTTTTTTTCTTTTTTCCCCCTGTCAGGGGAAGAGGGAGAATCTCCCTCTGCCCTTTTCCTTAAGGTTCTTATGGCTGGCCAAATAATCGACAAGACAGGTTATCAGGAGAAAATAATACCAAGTTTAATAACATGTATACATGGGAGAAACTCAGAAATGAGCAACTCGTCCCTCTGTCTAAGCTGCTTGCTTAAGTATTGCAGCTAAAGGCGAGGAACGTGTTGGGGGTGGGTAGTGGTCTGGGACTTCAGAGGGCAGGAAGACAATTCCTTTCAGGGTCATCTATAGATAATGTGGTCAGGGAGAGACAGAGTTTTTGATGAAAGGAGCTTGGTGCCTTTCCTATTGTAACCTCTATCCTACATTATCTTTACAGCCATCATGATAATAACTCCTTCCTGAAACAGATCTTTTGTTTTAAATTCTTTAGGCAGTTTGGGAGAGGAAACTCAAATATTCCTGTGTTCTCTGAGTCCTTATTGTCTTCAGCTCGAAATAATCCTCATACCAGAGTGGTGCCTCCTGGGGTAGCTTGCCCTGAGTACCATCATCCCCTAAAGCCCCAGTACATAGTTGTGTATAGCTGTAAGTTCATCTGGGGTGGTGTGGTTCCGTGCTCAGGAATTGAACCCAGGCCACCAAAGTGGAGCGCGCAGAACTTGAGCCACTAGGCCATCAGGGCTGGCTCTCTTTCATGTATTTTGAATAGTAATATCTGAGTTAGTGTTGCCAACAGAAGTGATGAGCATAGGTTGTGGAAGTCAAATGCTAAGACATGGGATCTATGCAAACCTCCTTTGCCCTGCAACTCTCCAAATGTTAAATGAATGTAATAAATATTACATGTTAATATAATCCTATTAGTCCATCATAAACAGAATATAGTTTTTCAACCCCCCTCCTTTTTCTTTTGTATTTTTCAGGGAACATGCAATGATTATGGTATGTGTTTAATGAATGAATGAGATTATGTAGAGCAGACACAGTTTTTCAGTTCCCCTTATGACTTTCGTATGTGGCTGGGATGTGATCTGTGGTCATAGAACAGAGCCAAAATTACTATTACAGGAAACCAAACCTAGAATCCCAGCCTGAGTAAGAATACACTCTATTCTGCCAAGGTGGTCAGCCAGAAATAAAAGGTATAGTGTTGACAGAGATTAGTATATGTTATACCATCTCAAAACTTTAGAGACACAGCATTGCACTATGCAAAATCTTGTAGTTAATGCCTAACTTGCTAATTTACTAATTACTGGACTTTTGACAATTGTTACACAAACTTTCTTTTGGAGTCCTAAAATGATCTTCTCTGGTATTATTACCTAAGGCAATAACTAGTACATCTGGTAAAGTAAAATCAGAAGTCATTGCTACTGGAAATCAACATAGATCATGAAAAAAGAAGAGACTTTCTAAACAGCCATAAGTCTTTCTTACCCTTCTGAATTGAGAAGCCACTTCATCTTGTATAGAATTCAGCCACAAACTCTTAATATCCAGGTTTCCACTAATTTTTTCTAGGCAACATTTTAAACCAGTTTCCTTTCAAGCAATTTTTAGCTGCTTGCTCAGCTCAACTGGGCACGCTCATTTGCAAATTCTGTCGTTTAAATTCTTACCTTAGGAATAGGGTTAGACTGCTCCAGAGGGTAATTAGGCATTTCCTCTGAGGGCAATGAGATAACCTATTCTAGGAACTGGTGGTGGGGGGACTGCATTTGCCTAGTCCACCTGGTGAAATTACTCTGCTCCTACCTGTTAGTGAGTTGGCTTGGCAAAGACCTTACTTTAAAACCCAGAGCCAATTTGGGAGATTCCCTAAGATGATAAAAAACCTCTGTGGGCAATAATCAAATGTAGGAGTTCCTAGTTTCATTTTCACCCAGGATCACATTGACCTGAGGGATCTTCTTTTGCAGTGAGTTAGTTTGCTCCTCTTGAATATTACATCAGAAATCTAATGAGAAATTAATAGTTTTTCCTGACATCTGAAGAATGTGCGAGACCTTAAGCTTTTCATATTTCTCTTCTTTTCTTTTTCCTTCTTTCCATAAACTAGGAAACAGCTACTTATTTTTATCAGAGACGGTTTCTTGTTTAGCTTCATCAGGTATCCTGGTTCTCTCCTATGCAGTAATACTAACAAAGAACATTTTAGACTCCAAAGGTTAAACAAAAAGTGTCAATCTCATTCTCTTTTATTGCCATTTCAATATTCTAGATTAAATAACACAGTTGACACATTTTTATTTTCTATGACTTACTTCAAACACACCACAGACTTTTGCACTCTTGCTGACAATTCCAGAGCGTTCGACGTAAAGAGTGAAGAAAACTTTACATGTCATTTAGAGAGGATTTACATCACTCTCAGGGTTCAGGATGTCAGATGATAGAATCTAGTTTATCAAGCAAAGCTGAAAGATTACAGGGGAAAGAGAAAGATTAGAATAGAGAAATAGGATGATGTAGCCCTAGATCGGAAAATAAGTTATTCGTATCCTTATCTTAAAACACAGAAAGAGTTTCTTAAAAAAGAAGCAAAGATGATAAGCATACATTGAAGGTTACAAATAACACAGAAGGGCATTGGTTTCCCACATTATGGAGATGAAGTGATTTCAATTATATCACTCTAAAATGTGAAGCCTGATTGTGTTCATAAAGTCACCAAATTCCCAGTTAACACAAAGGCAGTTTTTCACTCTCTATCAGTAACAGTCTGCAGGATTCCATTTTTCATTAAAAAGGCATTTATTCTAGCAATGTGAATATGCATATCCAGACAAATGTTTGCATTTCTTTTCTGTCTCTCCATTGCTTTGTCAGCACTTCTCTCTTCCTTCCATTGAGTCTCGGGGTTTTTTTTTTTTGGTAAACTTTTTTGTTGAAGTATAACATATATTCAGAAAAGTGCACAAATCTTAAGTGTACAGACAGACAGACAGACAGGGAGATAGATATAGATATTGGTGAATGTAACTACCACCCAAAAGAAGATATAGAATATTACCAGCATTTCAGAAGGCCCCATTTTGCCTCCTTCCAGTCAGTACTCCTACAAGCTAACCAACATCTTGACTTCTATTACTAAGATTAATTTTATCTGTTTTGGACTTCATATAAATATATAATCATACAACATATACTCTGTTGTATCTTGCTTCTCTTGCTCTATATTTTATGACTGTGAGATTTATCTATGTTGTTGTAAGTAGTTTGTTCTTTTTCCTTGTTTTTTAGTATTCTATTGGACTAATATAGTGCAATTTATTTGTTATTTGTTGAACCAGTTTTGGCTGTTAGAAATAAAGATGCTATTGACATTTATGTTCCTGACTTTTCATGTAGGTATGGGCTTATTTCTCTTGGCTAGGAGTAATACTTCTGGGTCACGGGATACGTGTATGACTAGCACTCAAAAGTTTTGCCAGTTTTTCTAAAATGGTTATGCCATTTTTCACGTCCACGGGCAGTATATGAGAGTTCAAACTGTTCAATATTTTTGCCAATACTTGGTGTTATCAGTCTTTTAAATTTTATCTATTCTGGTGTGTGTGTAGTGGTTTCTTGTGGTTTTCATTTGCATTTCCCCAATAGCTAATAATATTGACCATCTTTTCATACGCTTGTTGGTTATTTAAAATCTTCTTTTGGAAAGTGTCTGCTCAAATTTTTGACCTATTTTTTTAAATTGAGCTTTCTCATGGATGTGAGTGGGTTCTTTACATACAATGCTGAAAATCTTTCGTCAGATATATATGTAGCAAATATCTTCTCCCACTCAGTGGCTTGCCTTTTTACTCACTTAATAATGTTTTTTGACAAAACATAAGTTTTAAAATTTAATGAAGTGCAATTTGCAATATTTTCCCTTATGATTAGTGCTTTTAGTGTCCTGTTTGAGTAGTCTTTGCCTAACCCAAGGTCATGAAGATATTCACCTATAATTTATTATCTTCTAGACCTTTAATGTTTTGCCATTCAAATTTAAATTTAAAATTCATTTGGAATTGATTTTTGCACACGATGTGAGGTAGAGATCAAGATACATTTGTTTCCAACATTGGTATCCAATTGACTCAGATTCACTTATTGAAAAGAGCATCACTCCTCCCTCTGCATTCAGTGTCACCTTCGTCATAAATTAGGTGGCCTTATATGTTTGGGTGTGTTTCTGGACTCTCTATTCTGTTCAGTTGGTCTCTTTGTCTATCCTTGCACCAATATCTCACTGTTTTAATCACCATACCTTTATAATAAATATTCCTGTTTTGTAGTGTAAAGTCTCCCAACTTTTCCTTCTTCTTCAAAATTCTCTTATCTATTCTGGGCCCCTTTCACTTATGTATCCATTTAGTAAGTTAGCCACAAAATCCTTCTGGGATTTTGATTTTGATTTTTTTTGGTCTATAAATCAACTTTCAAAGAGTGCATATATTTGCAATATTGAGACTTCCAAATCATGAATATGATATGTCCCTCTATTTATTTAGATCTGTAATTACTTTCAATAATGCTTTATAGTTTTCTATGCAGAGGTCTTTTAAGTTTTTTTATAAGTATATGATGGTTTTTGATGCTACTGTAAATGTTTTTGCTTCTGAAAATTTCCTTTTCTAATTATTTGTTGCTAGTATATTAAAATGCAATTGCATTGTGTAGCTTCACTTGGTAATCAGCAATCATGCTAAGAAAACTTTTTAATTCTAATATTTTATCTATAGATCTAAAAAATATTCTATGAATATAATCAAGTTCTCTGCAAATAATAACAATGTTATGTATTCCTTTCCAACTTTTATATTTTTTTATTTTCCTTGCTTTATTTTACTGACCAAGACCTGCAGGATAACATTCAATAAAATCTAAACGCTAAATTTAACAGGAAACTTAGCAGTACAATAGGGAAAGAAAAAGTGGACATCCTCATCTCATTCCCAGTCAGAGGGGAAACATCCCATATTTCACTATTAACAATATTCACTATAGTATATTGCAGTCGTCCTTTATTAGATTAAGGAGAATCTCTTCAATCCTTACTTTGCTAAGAATTATCATGAATCTATATTGAATTTTTTTCTGCATCTATTGAAATCATTTAGGGTTTTTTCCCCCTCTTTATTCTATCATGATAGTGAGTTACATTGATTGGTTTTTGAGTTAAGCTAAGCTTACATCCCTGGAATAAACCCAAACTGTTTGTAATGTGTTATCATTTATACATATATTGCCAGAACTAATTTGCTATTATTTTGTTTAGGGATTTTTGTTTATGTTTATAATAGAAAAGACTTTTATTATTCTCTTGTAATGTTTTTGTCAGGTTTTCATGTCAAGGTTATGCTAACAGCATAAAAGTAATTGGGAAATGTTTCTTCTTTTTCAGTTTTCTGAGTTTGTGTAAGAGTGATATTAATTCTTCCTTAAATGCTTAGAAGAATTCAGCACTTACCATCTGGGCCTGTTTTTTTTTTTTTTTAAGTAAGCTTTTAAATTATGGCTTATTGTATTAAAATAAGTATACAAAAATTCAATTTTTAAATTTCTTCTTATGACAGTTTCATTAGGAAACTGTCTTTTTCAAGGAATTTGTACATTTCATCTAAATTTTCAAAATCTTAGGCATGAAGTTCTTCATAATATTTTAATGATGTTTTTAATTATCTATAAGGCATATCAATCTTGATTGGTAACTTGTATTTCCCTTTTTTTCTTCATCAGCTTTGGTAGAGGTTTATCAATATTGTTAATCTTTTTAGATAATCAACTTTTAGCTTTATTGGTTTTCTTTATTTTATGATTATTTACATTTTATTTACTTTAGCTCTTATCTTTTATAAATGTCCTTATTTCTACTCTTCTTTGAGCATCTTTAGATGGATAATTAGGGAATTTATTTTATTCTTTCTTCTTCGTTAATAGATGTATGTTTAAGGCTATAAATTTCCTTCTAAGTATTGCTTTAGCTATATTTTGAAGTTTTAAAATGTAAGATTTTTTATCTGTTTCATTTAAAAATATTTCACTTAATTTTCAAACATTTGGGGATTTTCTGGTTTAATTTCATGGTGTTAAGGAACATGCTGATGATTTCAGTCCTTAGAAATTCATTAAGATTTCCCTAGATCTTAGCATAAGATCTATTTTGGTAAATATTAAAGTGCCTTTGATACAAAGGGGGTGCGTTCAGTAGTTGTTGGGCGTAGTTTATGTGTCAATTAGTTCAAGCTGCCATTTTTTCACTCAGATATTCTATATACTTACTGACTTTTTTTCTCTGTTTCTTCTATCAGTTACTGGAAAAAGTATCTCAAGGTTTTAAACTATGATTCTGGTTTTACTTCTGCCAATTTTTGCTTTATACCTGTTGAGGTCATTAGGTTAATTAAAATTTAAGATGGTTTCTTTGTTCTTCCTGCCAGGTTAACCTATTTTTTACCATTATGAAATATCCCTTTATCTTTTTTTTTTTTTAAGATTTTATTTATTCATTTTTTTCCCCCCAAAGCCCCAGTAGATAGTTGCATGTCATAGGTTCACACCCTTCTAGTTGCTGTACGTGGGACTCGGCCTCGGGTTGGACGGAGAAGTGGTGCCTCAGGGCGCGCCCGGGATCCGAACCCGGGCCGCCAGCATCAGAGCGCGCGCACTTAACCGCCAAGCCACGGAGCCGGCCCGCCCCTTTATCTTTAGTAGTGATATATCTTGCCTTGGAGTTGACTTGGTCTGATATTAGTATAACTACACCAGCTTTCTTTTGGCTAGTATTTACATGGTGTATTTTTTCTGGACCTTTACTTTCCAATCTCTCTCTCTTCTTCTATTTAAGTTCTGTCTCTTGTAAACAGTATATAGTTTTGTTTTTTTTAATCCAGTTTGATAATCTTTATCATTTATTTAGTTAGTCCACTTACATTTAATGCAATTATGATATATTTTGGTTTAAATCAACTATCTACTTGTCCTATCTGTTTTTTATTCCTATCTTCCTCCCTTCTTCATTTTTTTTGAAGTAAATGAGGGTGGGTTTTTTTTTGTTTGTTTTTGGTGAGGAAGATTGGCCATGGGCTAACGTCTGTTGCCAATCTTCCTCTTTTTGCTGAGGAAGATTGAGTCTGAGCTAACATCTGTGCCCATCTTCCTCTATTTTTTTTTTGTATGTGGGATGCCACCACAGCATGGCTTGATGAGTGATGTGTCGGTCCGTGCCGGGAATTCAAACCCCAGGCCACTGAAGCAGAGCATGCAAACTTAACCACTACACGACGGGGCCGGTCCCAATGAGTGTTTTTTTTTTTTTGTTATCTATTATTCTGTTTCCTCCAACTGTTAACTTGACGTTATTCATTCTTTTATCTTGGTAGTATTTTTTGGTGATTACTTTAGAAATTACAGTATGCACTCTTGACCTTTTACAGTCTACTATGAATTAACACTTTTAACACTTCCTAGATATTCCAAAGACCTTAAAGTACTCAACTCTTATTTTCCTCATGTCATTTATGCTATTGTTGTTACACATTTTCTTCTATCTATATTTTAAACCTCACAAGATGTTATTATTATTTTAAACAATCAATATTCCTTTACAATATCTCTTTATATTTCCTCACATATTTATCCTTTCTTGTGGTCTTCATTCCTTCTGCTTTCTCATCCTTCCATCTGGGATTATTTTCCTACTGCCTAAAGAACTCCCCTTCATATTTCTTTCAGTGTAGGTCTGTAGGTGCCAAATTCTTCCATATTTTGTTTGCCTGAAAATGTGTTTATTTCACCTCCTTTTAAAAATAAATTTTTCCTGAAATGTATTTTGCCTCCATTCTTGGAGAATGTTTTCACTGAGTAAAGAATTCTAGCTTAACTGCTATTTTCTTTCAGTACTTTAAAGATGTCACTTAATGAGCTTTCAATAATTAGTTCTCAAATGACTTTCTTGCATAAAAATTCCATTTCTTAGGCTAACTTAACTGAGAAAAACTAAGCAACACTTTGAGATTTAAGGAATCCTTTTCTCATAAATTGAAAACATATTGCTATTTTTTTCAGTGACTATTAGAAAGTTCATCCTTATATTTAGCTGAAATCTTTCTTCTTGTAGCTTCTTATGGCTCATCCTATTTCTACTCTTTGTGACCTTCTATAATGAGTTTAATCCCTCTTCAACATGACAGCTCTTAAAATATTTAAAGATAGCTATTGTGTTCCTATCTTCTTTTCAGTCTTTTCTCCAGACTAGATAGACCCAGTCTGTTCATGTGTTCTTCATATATTGGGCCAAGTTCACTTATTATTTCAGTACTTTGCTCTGAATGTGCTCTAGCGGGTTGCCTTCAGCAGGCAGGTCATGATTGTGTCAATTGATGTCAGGCAATTTGCAACAATGTTCTATATGAGACCAATTCCCAAATAGGATTCAAGGAACTCTGAATTTGGCAATAGATTTTGGGTCAATCTAGCCATGTTTTCTGTACAAACCCTTGAAATTAGTACAGAAAAAGAAAGAAAAAAAGAAAACAGAAAGGGCGGGGGGAGGAAGGAAATTAGCAAATAAGTTTAAGTTGTGTTCAATTTATTTTTCATTTATGGGAAAAATAACTCCTTAAATCCCAAAGTGTTGCATAGTTTTGTTCAGTTAATCTAATTAAATACATAATTTTTTAGTCAGGAGGCTACTGAGAGATAAAAATTCCAGGTTTATTAAGTGAGCATTTATAATTGTGGCAGATAAAAAGGAAAAGGATAAATCCCACAAGGTGAACCAGCAAAATGTGATTTTGTGTATCTTTTCAGTTACATACTGCAAATCTTGAAAGCAGGAATGGTTAGTTTTGCTTCATTCAAACCTACATTCTGCATAAAGCTTCATGAAGTGAACTGGTGGTATTTAGTCTTTGAAAAATCCATTTTATTTATAAACTCTCATGAATACAGGCATATTAGCATAAAGAAAATATCATTATTATATTGTTGCATGGCAGAATATTCAAGGTTAAAACACAAGAAGAATCTTTCAGGACTAAGCAAGCCTTGAAATATAATTATACAATGTGGCAAACAAAAAAATACTACAATGTTTGAAGCAAAAGGTATGCTAAAAGTCGAGTTGCAAATTGTTTTTGAAAGCTCTCAGTGAGACCCAGGAGTGGGTCAACAACTATACAGGAAGGTATTTATATTGCTGCTTTGTGCCCTCCAAAGTTCTGTCAAAATTCTTAATATCTGGAGTTTGTTTTGTTTCTTCTTAGTAATCTGTTAGATATCATGTAGAAAGAGAATGCCACTGGGCCACTGTCAGAAGAGTATGACCACCCCAGTAGTTGAAGTGAATTTGTTCTGAGCTACCTACTGCTGATGAAAAGCTTGCACCCTCATTTTAGCTGCATCCTGCTATTCTGTGACATCATGGTTTTTGGTCTGGCATTGTTAAGAGCTTATATATGATTCTGTCCTACAGCCAATTCAGAACACTGTAAATAGTTTTGTGTTTTCTGCCATTGATATCATGCTCCCTCCTCTGGGAAGTATATAATAATGGCCTACTAGGTTTTTCAGAGCTGAGGGGCCAACCAATATTCCTTTATGAAAACAAGGATGGGTCTACTAAAGCAAAAGGTCACCATCCTGAGAACATAAGTCAAGATAAGAGACCAAACTAAGACATTGGTTTAAAACAATTGGTTCCTCAACTTGGCAAACTTGAAAAATTCCAAGACTATTTCCTGCTGCTGGCCTTGATGTAGTAGCTTACATCAGACTGAGAACAACTATAAAAGCTGTATAAAATTTTAAAAATATATGTTTTGAAGGCATGAGATATCAACTAAGGAAACCATAAGCCAAAGGGGCCAAGATTCTGGAGAGAAGGGAATTACACATTACACCCACATTCATCTCTGCTTTTATCCCCGGGGCTTTCACCCACTAACAATGTAGAGAAGAGAGCCAGAGGGGAAGCATCTGTTTGGGGCTTGCAGCAGTCTCACGGGAATAGGGAGACAGAAGTCAGAGTTTGGGGCTGCCAAGGTGGCAGGGACTTGAAAAGTCATGGTCCAAGAAAGAAGTAAGCCAGAAATTCTGCAGGCAGTTTCCCCTTGAGGTGTTTGCCAGCTCATAAACTGCCTGTATGCAAGGACAATATTATTTCCTTAGTTCAAACACTCCATCACTTTATCCCACTGGTTAAATACTAAAATTCAAACTTTTTAGCATGATGTATATATAACCTCTACTGTCTGGTCTTCCCACTTGTGACAGACACACCCTACAACAACCTCCAATGAGTCATGCACTGGTGAAATCTCCTCCCTGTAATCCTTTCCCTTTAACTGTGGGAGGGACTTGTGACCCGCTTCTCACAAATAGAATATAGCAAAGGTGAGAGAGATCACTCCCATGACTATATTACATTATATGGCAAAGGTGAAGAAATTTTGCAGATACAATTAATGTCCTTAATCAGTTGACTTTGAGTTAATCAAAAGACAGTATTCTGGATGGGCCTGACCTAATCAGGTGTGTCCTTTTAAAGAGGACTTAGGCCTTTCCTAAAATGAAAGACTTGAAGCAGCTGAGACTCCTTGTTGCTGGCTCCGAAGCATCAAAATACCATGAATTCTACAGGCACAAGGGAATTCATTCTGTCAACAATCTGAGCTTGGAAAAGGCCCCTGAGATCCAGATGGGAATGCGTCTTGTCAACAACTTGATTACAGCTTTGTGAGACCCTGAGCAGAGAACCCAGTGAGGCTGTGCCCAGACATCTGCCCTACAGAAACTGTGATATAGCAAGTTTGTGTTTTAAGCTGATCACTCTGTGTTATTTGGTTATGCAGCAATAGATAACTAATATACCACTTATTGCCTCAAACCCCATGTACCAGCCAATGAGAACTACTAGTAGTGCTCTGACTTTGGTATGCTATTTTACACATTCATCTGTTTATAAATTTTGTTCCTTTCCCATTAAATCCCTTCCTTAGTTTTCTGCCTGCAAACTTTCCATTCATACTTTATTATCCAGCTCAAAAGACTCTGCTATTAAGACTTCATGACCCATTCGACGTCCTTTGTGCCACCACGATGGCTAGTCTTTAAACACTATCCTAGCATCTATCACACTGTATTGCACTCGGCCGCTTACATGCCTTACTCATTTATCCATTCCATGAGGTCAAGAAATATAATTCATGTTCGTATTGCCAACCTGGCCTAACTTACTGCCTAGCTAGTGTAGAGACTCAATAGAAGCTTGTTAAATGAATGGATTTACATTTCGTTATTGCATTGATTCTTCTTGACGATTTATAGCCAGTTCCTTCCTAAATATAGGATCATATTTGATTTGCCATTTGTTGTAAATGTATTCTTTTAAGATTTGAGAGTGTGTATTTGGGACTGGGAACGGGATCAATAGACTTGGAGAAAGAACCTCTATTCTTCTAGTCTACCTCCTTCATGATTTTATGTATTAATCATACCCTCTCTCTCTCAGCCTTTGGGCTTTCCTTTCTAAAAAGATCTTGTCTTCTTCTTCACATGTTTCCTAGCTGTTCTGATTCTATTCTGGAGCTTCAAAAATTATGTAATTCCTAATGATAAAAGGTTACAGACCAAAATTTGTTCTTCTCCTAGCTCTTCCTTTTCATGATCTTCAAGTTCTTGATAATCTTCACTGACAAGATGGTATCTCCTCTTGCAGTCCTCTTTAAATGATAGGGCCTTCAAGTTAAGTGGCTGCAAAGCAGTTGACTTAAAAGCAACTTTAAATATCAAGCATTCACAAAATTACATTAGGGAAATCCCCTACAATTACGTATTTCCCTCCCCCAACCCCGTTTCACTAATTGAGTTAGGAAAAAGTCAAAAAGATAGAAAAGACAAGCCCCCAAAGTGCCACTTTCTTTTTTTAGAATTCAACTGAAAACCATAGATCAAAGATTCTAAGTGCTCAGTCAGGCTGGTATGATCTCTACTATTCTGTCTACTATTGAACCTCTTACTCATTAGTCTGTTTCTTGAAGATGGCACAAACATCGTGATTTACCTTCTGGGTAAATCATATCATATCATGTCATATCATATCATAGGATATGGGAAAGGGAATTAACGAACACAAAAATCCCAGAATAGCAAATAAATCATTATTTGGATTCATTAACCACTCCCAAACCTTTGTATAGCTTGTTCTAAACTCAACATTTGCACCAACTTGCCAATTTTAAGTTCAAGGTGACAGTCTTAGACCAGAGTGTGCATTATGACCAATAGAGAAAATTATGAACACATTCACAGATTATCTTTATACATATGTAGCTTATATAGTAATTTAAAGCACGATTTATGCTTTGGTCATTAGTATACGAAAGTATTGATAAACTTGGCTACCTGATATGAAATTGAAACATACTTATTAAAGGCAAATATCTACTTTCCAGTAAACATGATAAATTGAACACACTTTTTTCTTCATCTCCTCTCCAAAACCCCACTAAACTGACATTAAATAAATAAACCTGCACACACAGAACACGAAACAAAATAATAGCAAACAAGAAATGTCAAAAAAATTTTGGAAGCTGGAAAAACAAATAAATGAGTAGTAATTAACTTAGCATACAGAAGAAAGTGAAAACTTAAACCATGTCATGGAATCAACAAGAAAGAAGCCTATTCTCCCAATGCAATTCCTGAAACACACAGATATTGAAGACATCAAGTACCTCTGAAGACAGGGCTTGGGGTGGGGCTGAAAAGAAGACAGGTGGAAAGGCTAGTAAGAAACTGTTCTAGACACCCCTATCCCCTCTCAATCTTTAGCCACGTATTCCAGATAGGGAGAACTGTGTGAAATGTAATGAGACTTCACACCTGCAAACCAAGAGTAAGAGTCTCATTGACTACACCGTAGTGAGGTTAGTGTTGGTGAGACCACGTAGTCCATCTACCACACTGAGATATTTGGACAAAACAGGAATAAGTAATAAATTTGAGAAATGATTTAAAGCCTATGAGTGAAAAATGAATTTAATGACCAAGAAGATATGTGTCAATTCCAAAGCTATCTGAAGAAAAATCAATGGACTATACAGGAGTTCAGGAAAACAAAAGAAACTAACAACTGGGAATGCAAGTAATTCTCACTGCAATACAAACAAACAAAATGGGTCTTTCTGTCTGGTTCACAAAAGCTTCCTTAGAAAATAATGCTCCAAAAGTATCAAATCTATGTGGTTGGAAGGAAAGGGCTCAACAGAAGAAATCCACACAGGAACTCAGAAAAAGTACTAACCAACATTGTTCTTAGAAAGCAGGAGAGAAAACAGAGATCTGAGAAAAAGCAGGGCCTTTTATAAGTTCAATAAGTGGTACCTTATTGACTCCTGTCTGATTTACTTTTTTGGTGAAATCTTCTCTAAACATTGACAACTTCTCCCTGAAATATTTAGTTGCATTCTTATAACACTTTATTTATACTTTTCGTTTAGCTCTGTTTGTAGTGAAATGCCTGTCTTAACAGCTCTACCAGTAGTTAACTCTGATTGTAATCGATCCTCACTCCTAATGATTTTTACTTAATTGGGAGGGAACTGAGCTCTGGTATTTTTTCAAAAGCTCCATGGGTGATTCTTAGATACAACCAGAGTTGACAACTAGCAGGAAAATGTGAGTTCCTAGAAGATAAACTCTTTTATTTTTCTCCTTACCTTACAACCTAGCACAACAACTGGCAAATAGTATTTTTAAATGTAGCTCCTTTTAGATGAGTTCTGAAAGAGATCTACTTGCTACCAAATGCTCAGGAGTTATAATATTGTTATATCAACATTCCAATGTAACCTAAAGGCTTTCAAACATCCACTACAATATATTTAGTAGATGCTGTGAGGTTCATTTGCTGGCAGAGTATGACATCTAAAAATATTCCATTTGCTTTTAAAAGCCACATCACAGTTCAAAAGAAAAATATACTCATTGTGGACATTCATGATTATTTTAAACAGTTAGAAAAGCCTCTGTGTCAAAAAAGCCATCATTATTATCATTATTACATAAAGTCGATGCTGAAAAGTATTTCTTTCTTAATAAATCCACATCTGCATTATGAGAAATTTGAGATCACTGCTTCTTGGTTGTGAGGAATGCTGTTCCCTCATCATTCTCGGCCTACTCTTGCCTGCAGTAACTAATTCTCTGGATTAATTAATTCCATTAATCAGAACTAATTCTCTGGATTCCACTAATTCCCTAGTGGGACTGCCCATGCAGAGGCAGGGAAGGGAGATCTCAGACTAGAATCAAGGAGTCTTTCCTCCTATTGGTGCTCCATAAATATTTGTTGAATGAATGAATGAAGGGAAGGAATCCCTCTTCTTCCCATCCTTTTCTCACTAGGCCGGGCCTTTGCCTACATTCAGTATAGATGTTATTTTTACCTACTACACATTTCAACCTTCGAGGGAATTGTGAATAGATATTATTCATATATTTTAGGCTGAGGGTCATATTTTCCTTTCTAAATGTAAAAAGCAGATGACTATATTATATAAGGGATCTTATTATCAATCATAATCATCACCATTTTAATCCTTATCTTGAGGCAACTATGCCATTACTTAAGCAAACAACAAAAGATAGAAATCCAGATTTTTCAAAACTAATAGACTACAGGCAAGTATTCTTAAATTTACAATAAGATTCACCACTGGATTATTCAAATCAGCACTTCTCAAACTTTAGTTTGCATCAGAATCACCCAGGGGGGCTTGTTAAAACATATTGCTGGGCTTTGCCCCCAAGTTCTTGACTCAGTAGGTCTGAGATGGGGCCCAATAATTTGTATCTCTAACAAGTTGTCAGGTCATGCTGATGCTGCTCGTCCAGGGACCACACTTTGAGAAGCCCTAGTGTAAATCAAATCTGGTCCCAGGCTCAGTAGCGCCATCTGGCTTCCAGGCAAGCTGGGTCATCCATAAGGTTTCCTTCAAAAACGTGATGTCTACGCTTGAGCAGTGGTGTCTAATAGACAAATAATGCAAGCCACATGTGTAATTTAAATTTTTCTAGTAACTATATTAAAAAAGTAAAAATAAACTGGTAAAGTTAATTTTAATATTTTATTTTACCTAATATATGAAAAATATTATCATTTCATCATGTAAGCAATATCAATATTATTGAGATATTTTACATTCCTTTTTCCTACTAACTCTTTAAAAGAAGTTGTGTATTTTACACTTTTAGCACATGTGAAATCAGACTAGCCATGTTTCAAGTGCTCAATAGTCCCATGCGGCTAGTAACTACCGTATTGGACACTACAGCCCTAGAGGCTGGATTTCAATCCCTCTCTTTTAAGAATTGTTTAAAACTTGATATTTTAATTTATTTTGGGCTGCAATAAAATATTTAAAATAGTCATACACAATGGTGGAAAGTGATACTTTTCAATGAAAGTAAAGTAGGCCAAAGCAAAAATAATGTTTTCTTCTATTCCATTAAAAATAGCATTCAATGAACAAAATTCAATTTATATACAACCCCTTCAATAGATTTATATTCTGTAACGTTATGTTACTATATAACAAGTAACCATTTTTTACTTGAATAACAGTAATATGTGAGGTGCTAAAGTACTAGATAGTGTGGATCTGAAGAGGTTCCTTCAATTAAGATGTTAAAAATTATATTATGCCATAAGAAGTGGATACTTTCTTGTTATAACAATTTTGGTATTACTTTTGTAGTAAATGTTCATTGTTAAAAATTGAGAAAATACAGATAAGCAAAAAGACTACAAAAATTACCTGTTATACCAATAATGTCTTTTATATGTCCATCTAGATATTTTTCCTTGCCTATAACTATATAGTATTTTTGAAAGCAATTGCAACGCACATAATGTTAAGCGACTGCTTTTCTCAATCAATAATATAGAATATCTTCCCATGCATTTATATATCATTCTATAAAATCGTTTTAAATGGTTGTATAGTATTGCATGGGTATGCCACAGGTATCTAGTCCACTTTTGTTGGATATTTAGCATTCTAATTTTTATAAACAACATTGGGATGCAAACAAGGTAGAAAGCTATCAGAGGGCCGGCCCCGTGGCTTAGCGGTTAAGTGCGCGCACACCGCTGCTGGCGGCCCGGGTTCGGATCCCGGGCACGCACCGAGGCACCGCTTCTCCGGCCATGCTGAGGCCGCGTCCCACATACAGCAACTAGAAGGTTGTGCAGCTATGACATACAACTATCTACTGGGGCTTTGGGGGGAAAAATAAAAAAATAAAATCTTTAAAAAAAAAAAAAGAAAGCTATCAGAAATTTAACTTGCACATCCTACACACACTATCCTGCTGATCCCTTTGTTTTTTTTCTTGTTGTTGTTTATTGCAGTAACACTGGTTTATAACATTGCATAAATTTCAGGTGTACAACATTATACTTCTATTTCTGCATAGATTACATCATGTTCACCACCAAAATACTAATTACAACCCATCACCACACACATGTGCCAAATTATCCCTTTCGCCCTCCTCCCTCCCCCCTTCCCCTCTGGTAACCCCCAATCCAATCTCTGTCTCTATGTGTTTGTTTGTTGTTGTTATTACTGCTGATCCCTTTCTAATCTCACTCCTAAGCACTCTCCAACTTCAACATCCAGTGTTTTCAAACTTTAGAGTATATCAGAAACACCTGCTCAGTTTTGTATGTATGTTTGTTTTTAATGAAGATCTGTAGGCCCTAACTTCAGAAAGTCTGCTTCAGCAGGACTGGTGTGGGGCCTAGAGATCTGCATTTACAACAAGCTCCCCAGGTGATTCTATTGCCAACAGTCTGTATCTTGAGAAACACTGCTCTGGTCTTTACATCACATTTAAAATGAATTCAATGGTATTTTTCATTTACCTGCACACACTCCTCTGAAACAAATAAATGTGGAAAATTTATCACTCTGAACCAAATTTCTACTCCCAGTAGCCAAAATCTATTTTTAAAGTCCCTATAGCTCTTATTATAACAAACCTAACATTCTAGTACATAATTTCTTCCTTAATACATTTTTAAAGAAGAAACACAGTGTTTTGCATGATGCAAATGGAAGGCTCTGCTTTGCAGCTGATATAAAGGTTCTGCAGACATGGATGGCATTTGCAAAGTTCTGAATAACCTTTCTAGCTACTGTCACAGACTACTCCGTTGGCTGAACTGCCCTCATCAGACAGAGTGTCCATTAGCTTTAATGGGCATTACTCAGAGTTGGGGGTTGTAGGATCATGTCTAAAAGAGCTCAGCAGTTTTGGTGAGAATTCCTTAATGTTGCTTAAAATTCTATCCACAAATCAAATGTAGTCAATCAGCCTCTCTCTAGGAGCAGTTGTCAGGCAACAGGCAATCCAGAGATATAGGCTGCCCAGAGCAAAGAAAACAGAACATATCCCTTCCAGTTTGTTCAGGGGCCTGAAGTGAAAAGCCACGAAGAAACCAATATTTTGAAATTTTGATGAAACCTTGTGAAATATTCCACAGTGGCAGGTGATGGTGCTCAGGGCAAGCTGCCCCAGGAAGCACCACTCTGGTATGCGGATTATTTCGAGCTGAAGACAATAAGGACTCAGAGAGCTCAGGAAAAATATTTGAGTTTCCCCTCCCAAACTGCCTAAAGAATTTAAAACCAAAAAAAATCTGTTTTAGGAAGGGGTTATTATCATGACTGCTATAAAAGATAATTTAGGATAGAGGTTACAATAGAAAAGGCACCAACAAGCCCATCTTATCCGGAGTCCTGTCTCTCTGGCCACATTCTTTGGATGGCCCTGCAGGAGTTGCCAGACAATCATTTACATTTATAAGGGAAATCTCCATTTGTAAAGGTATCTCCCTCTCTGTTTGGAGAAGAGAGGGGGGGTGAGCTCATTTCTAGTAACTTATCAATGTGGAAGATAAGGCCTTGGGGCTGTATAATAAACCTTACTCTTGTTTACTGTGCTTTAGTGGTAATCTCCTGTAATTGACTCCCCCACCCCCAAAATCCTCCTTTGTCATTGGCTGAAAATGATATTTAAGACGAGAATTTCTGCTATTGTGTTGAGAAACGCAGTGTCCCTGCTTTCTCCCATGTATACATGTTATTAAACTTGGTATTATTTTCTCCTGCTAACCTGTCTTGTTAATTATTTGGCCAGCCAGAAGAACCTTAAGGAAAAGGGCAGAGGGAGATTAGCCCTCTTCCCCCGACACAGGACATCATCCCTCCTGCTTCTGAAGGAAGACAAAGGGCACTTGAACACTGTGCTTCTGCCTAGAAATTCAAAGGCAACTACCAGACCTTATTATCTTCAAGAATTACTTTAAAACCTTAGAAAACTCTGTCTCCCATGATCGATGGCTTTCAGCCTGAATGCAAACAAAATAAACTATTTTTTAATGATATATCAATACTCTGTGAGCCTTGCCACAAAAAGCAGAAAGGCCACACATAGTCTTGTATCATGTAGTTTCTGTATTGCTCCTTCAGATGAACTCTACCTGGTAGTGATTTTTCTCTTATTCCGAATCTCAGCAGCCCTGATAGATACAGTCTTAACGTTTACTATCCCTCACTGCTTAAATATGTCAGAATCATTTTCTAGTTCTTTCAAGAGTATATATTGCAAGATCTCTGATTATAAGGATTATGCTGTCACTCCTTTTGTATTTCCACTGGCATGGGCACAGGCACATGGTACTTGCATTATGAACTAATGAAATTGTACCACACACACATGTATGCATACACACTCCTGCTCTGTGACCTTTTCTGTTTTTTCTTTAACTGTAAAATTACTTTGCATGATGGTGAATAATGGGACTTTAATCTGAGCCCATGGACTTGTGACTTATTTGCATTAAGTTAATGTCATCAGTCAGTCCAGCATGCTTGGCCCTAACATGCTTTACCATATTTGCTAATAGACACAGACATAGAAAATAAGTATTTTCCCTGCCTCTGAAAGGAAGGCATTCCTGAAATGAAACATAGCCACTATTATAAAGCCACTAAGTAATACAGGATCCATATCTGTCTCATTATTATACTGATTTGCCTGCAGCATGCTTCATAAACAGTTTTACAAATTAATACTTATACTAGTCCACCAGGGAGAGGACAGGATTGTCTTTGGAAACTAGAATTGTGAGGCTAGTGTCAGATAGAGACATGTGGTATAGTAGAAAGTGCACCAGACTGTGACTCAAGAGAAAGGTTTCCATTCTCCGATGGACAAGGGACCTTGAACAAGTCATATTCCCTCCCTGGGCTTCAATTTTCTCATCTGTCAAATGAAGAATGTTGGATTAGATTTATTCATTCAACATATATCGAATGCCTACCAGGTCCTCTTATAGGTGTTAAAAATACAGCAGAGAACAAAAAAATCCCTCCCTCCCTATGTTCTAGTGAGAGAGAAAGACAATAAACTTATTAAAGATTTCAAAATGATAATTTTAGATACTGATCAGTGATATGAGGAGAAATAAAGAAGGTTAAGGAGATACAGAGGGAGGATAGGAGGGAGGGATAATGAAGAAATGGCAAGATTGGGGAAGACCTCTCTGAAGAGGTGATGTTTGAACAGAGGCCTGAATGATGAGATAGAGATTGCTGTGCTAACAGCTGGAGGAAGAGTATTTCAGGCAGAAAGAACATAAAATGTAAAACCTTTGAGCTGGAAACAAGCTTAATCTTTTTCAAATAACAGGAAGAAGGACAGTATGTCTAGAGTGGAGTGAGCCAGGAGGAGAGTAGTAGGAGATGGGGTTGAAGAGGTAGATGGAGGCCAGATCATGCAGGGACTTGTAGATCATGGTGAGAGGTTTGGATTTTATTCTATGCATCATGGAAAGTCTTTGGAGAGTTTGGATCCAGGAATGACATGATCTGATTTATGTTTTTAAAGGACGATGTATTGTGGTAAGGATAAGAGTGGAAAGATAAGTAAGGAGGTCACTGCAGTGAGACGTGACTTGGCCTGTGGTGGTGATAGTGGAGACAGAGGAAATAAAACAGATTTTGGATATGTTGAACACACAGAGTCAACAGGACTTGCCAAACTGATTCATTAGATGTGGGATATGTGGGGGGAAAGAGGAACTAAAGATGACTTTCTGGGTTTGGAATTGAGGAATATTTGTCTAATGGTTCTTGTTTCAGACATTTCACTTATGTTCATAAGTGAGATTAGACTATACTTTTCTTTTTTGATTCTGTCATTTGCTGGTTTTATGATCAAGCTTATAGTAGTCTCATAAAGTAAGGTGAGTAGCTTTCCTTTTTTTCATTTTCTGAAATTGTTAATGTAATTTGCCAGTAAAATCATCTAATCACCTGGACCTGGAGTCTTTTTTGGAAAGGGGGGTTAATTTTTATTACCAATTCAATATGTTTAAGCATATTGGTTTATGAAGGTTTTCTAATTTTTCTTGAGACAATTTTGATAAATTGTATGTTCTCTTAATATGTACATTTCAATTTATGCTTTCAATTTTATTGGCATAAAGTTGCTCCATAATATTCTGTTCTGATTTTTTCAAATATTTATTTTATCTCTCACTATATTGCCATTTTCATTCCTATATTACTTGCATGTGTCTTTCTCTCCTTTTTTCCCTTCCGTAGGTCAATAAGCCTCATGATTCTGCCTTAGAAGTGAAAGTCTATAAGAAAAATGATTTAGAGAAGATCTGAAAATATATCCGTTTAATAGCACACCTCCCAGTCTTTCCCATCCCTTGCGTGTGTGTGTATGTGTGTGTAGAGGGCTCATAAATTTGATGCGAGGGTGGGTATGTAGGTTGGGATGCTGTGAGAGTGGGGAGAGTTACAAAATTAAAAAAAAAAAAAACATTAGGAACAGAAGAGAAACAAAACCCCCAAGATATTACTTTATCAGTTTCTAAAAATGCAAGTTTGCTATGCTGACAACATACAAAAAGGAAATTTAAGTATTTAAAATACATTCAGAGATGTACTTTTCAATTAAGAGCAAAACTGTCAAGGGAGGAACAATTTACCCACTGACTATGAGCAATGGCCATTAGTTGGAGATAGGATAGTAAACAAATATGAAGAGAAGAACATTTGCAGATAGAAGGCAAGAATACACAGGTAATTTTGAGTAACTTTCTGACCCAGCAATCTTCCTCTCCTTGGACTCAACAATCCAAAGTATAGATGAATGTTTAGAGCCAGAATGCTCCGAGTTTTAGTCCTGGCTCTGACACTCACTAGTAGTAGTAGGACTTGGAACACCACTTATCCATCTGTGTTTCATTATCATTACCTGTAAAATAGGGATAAAATAACTGACTTTAAAGGGTCCAGGAATCCTGGAGGACACCCATTATTTTCCTTTTGTTACAAGCCAGTTCAACCACCTCCTGCGAGAGTTAGTTCTTAGATTTTACTGTGATGCTTACATTTCTAGCTGTTTCCAGAGTTCATTTCCATTGAAAGACTAATGGAGATTTACCTTAGAAAGTTTTTTTTTTTCTTTTTTTGAAGAACTCATCTTGGGTAGAACCGGAATTCTTGGAGAGAGAAGAGGGAATAACATCCAACTAATATATATAAAGGTGACAACTTAGTGCATTGTTTACTGAGCTGACTACGTTTAATGAAAATGGTATTTTTTCCCACCACAATTGGTTAGCCTTCTCTAAATAAGAGCTCTTAAAATAGCTTACTTTCTCCCTTTAAAGATTCACAAGTTAGTAGCAAATCCACAAGGGAATAAAAAGATTTGGGGTACTGTATTAAATACCATCAACTTTTAATGCTCCCTCCCCTGCCAAGACGCTACAACTCTAATAGGACAATGAACTTGCTGAACAGTACTTAATTTCCCATTGGATAATATTTAACTAAACTATTGCACATTGATTTCAAATTGCAGTGAAGATGCTCTTTTAAAGAGCAACCTTTTTGGTTCCTTTGAGTATTGTATATATTTTATCATCACCTTATTTCCTCCAGAACATTTACCACAGGTTATAATCTGGTTTCTTTCTTTAATTTTTATTTGTTTATTGCCTTTCTCATTAGAACCTAGTGAATGAAATATAAAAGCATTTCAGATATGAAATATTTAAGATTTTTAACATGACCTTATTTTTATTTACATTAGCCAAGCTTCGAACTGACTGTTGTCTATAATATCAGTAATATTTCTAGAATCTATACATGTATATAGGAAGATAGAACATATCCCAAAAGTTATTATTCATTAATTACACAGCTGCCAGTCTGGACTGCAATGTCTTTCAGTGATAAATATAAAACCACTTAGACTTAAAGCTGAGAGAATTTTTTAAAGATAATTAAATACTTAGATATTGGAGTATTTTCTTTTTTAGATCCAGATAGAATTTTCAAAGTTAACAGTATTTTTACTTGCTGGAGTAGGATTCAAAATAGACCATTTCCTACTATCCTAGAGAAATGTTTTTTCCTACTCCCTATGAAGGCTCACCCAATCTGTCAGAGTTCAAAGAACAAAAAAACTGTCTCAGTTGACATAAATTGGAGGTTAACAGTGGTAATTTGTGAAAAACAACATCTCAGAACTTTTTCTATTATTGCTTAATCTACTGTGTCAAAAAGTACTTCACTTGCTAAGAATTATTTTTCACCTCCTTGGTCTGTCTCTGTTATGTTAAAAGCCAGAGGTGGCCAGGAAGACAAAGTTCAATTTCCTTTTGGCTTTGGCAGTCCCCTCCCAGAAAACAAGAAGCTCCTTTACTTCCATAACGTTTACACTAGGAAATAAAGGCTGAAGAGAACTCAAGGAAATGGCAAGTATAAATGTAGCTTGATCCTGGGCCCAGAATCTGATGATAGAAGGAAACAGCTAATAGCCGTTCTCAAAAGTCAAAGAATAAGAAGGAATAGGATTCAGACATTTCTTCATTAGTATCTCACAGAAGAGCGAGATGCTAATTTATATTATAGAGCAAAGATAAAAGTATCAGTGCCACATAGGCAATAACAGGAATGAGAGGGACTAGCATTTGTTGAGTGCCTAACATGTGACAAGTACTTTACACACATTGTCATATTTAATCCTAACAATGACCTTGTAGCCTGGGAACTCTTACTCCCATTTTACAGATAAGTAATCTAAGGTGCATAGAGGTTTATTTACTTGCCTGAGATCACACAGATAGTGAACGGCCGGACTGGAATTTGAAACTAGGTCTTTCTTGTTTCAATGTCCCCACTCCGGCTATGTTACTTCCCTAAGGAATTCACTAACATGTCACTATGAGACAGAGTGTCAGCTAAGTTTCAGGCACAGAAATATTACCAGAGTGCTGTCAAATTGAGTGGGCTCTCAAAATACACAGCCTGATGGAAAGTAACCAACTCCCCAATCACCTGAAAATTAGAAAATACCCACAGAAATAAATTCTGGGTCATTAACTGGGGTGAATTAACATCATTGAATGAACAAATAAATGAATAACAAAAGGCCCTAGAGCAAGCAGTTCTCAAATGGGAATGGGTGGAATCCCATTCCCTCCTTGAGAATCTGATAAAGAGTAAGAACTTGCTCCCTAGAAAAATACCCCTATATGATATAAGATTTTAGTAAACTATTTCAGGGGCTTTTTGGTCTCCCTGAAGCCCACAGTGGTAGACTGCACCATTGCTCCTAATCCTTCGCCCTCCCTGTATTCACGTCCTTTGCCATAGGACTTGGTAGCAACTCCCACTAGATGTAGAGAATGTTTCCTTGCCTCATTGATGCTGGCCTTGGCCATGTGATTTGCTTTGGCCAAAGTAAGTGACATAATGCCTGTTCCAACTTTAGTCTTTAAGAGCCATCCGTCTTGCACTTCTACCATTACCATGAGAAGAAAATGCCCCAGGTATCCTTTTGGTCCAAGAAAGATGCAAGACATGTAGAGTAGACCTGGGCTCAACCTGGAGCTTGGAGCTCAGCCCAGCTGAGCCCAGCCTAGATCAGCCAAGCTCCAACTGACTTACAAATGTATAAATGAGAATAAACGATTGTTGTTTTTAAGCCAGTGAGTTGTGGGGTGGTTTTTAGTGTAGCATTATTGCAGCAATAGTTGTCTGTTACATCCATTCACAAAACCTCTCCCCCTTAAAGAGTCTACATGTGCTAAGAATCTCTGCTCTAGAATGTTTTATTATGTAAGTCCAGAGTGCTTTTTTATGATGTTCATGTATTTTTGAAAATTAGTGTCTGAATTCAATTTTACATAAATCAAATGCTATGTTTCCCACCAACTTACATTATGTTTGAGGTGTTTTATCTTCATTTCAATGATCATCACCTGCCAGCAATTCCTAATACTTTAGCTATTTGTCTCTCCACTCCTCAGTTTTTACTAATGAGTAGTTAATGATCAACAAACAGTATACTTAAAAGTAGGAAGGGAGAATTTCTTTAAAGGAATCCTGCAGTGAATCCATTTGTAAGTTGAAGAATCCTTCTGTAATGGGAACAATCTTCTCCTTATTTATCTCTTTGGTAAGCTTGAATTTTTGAAACCTGGGTCTCTGAAAGCAGGGTACCTATATTACCAAGCCTGCCTCTAAGCAAAGTACAGTATTGATCTTGATGTAAAATAAGTAATACTATTTGCTATGTTTTGGTTGCTGAAAATTTAGTATGATACTTTGATCTCATTCCATGTGAATAGTGTTTGTATAAACCTCCTTGCAACAGAAGTCAAGGTACATGACTGACAAGCCTCCATTTCTGGTTGACATTTATTTCTAAGAAGAAAGAAAACCAAACAGACAAGGTAGGGTTTGGCACAGTCTGCTGCAGTTAGATGTCTGAGTAATATTTATGGAATTTAATTGGCAGAAAACTGAAATGGGTTCTATTCCCAGCTCTGTTACCCACTAACTGTGTGACTTTGGGCAAATCACCTAACCTCTCTGGGCCTTAGTTTTTTCATCTGAAAAGTGGGTGGATGGAGCTCTTCCAGGGAAGAGACCATATTTTATTTATTTTTATACTTCCAGTCACCTAATAAATACAAAAGAAAGTTCCAGATGAAGGAAAACAGAGCGATAGAAAAGAGAGAAATATAGACAGACACAAACCAGTCTGGTTTTTGTCCAATAATTCTGAACTGGCCTGCAGCTGTTGTCAGGTGAGAAATCTAAAGAGAAAAAAACCAGTTCAACCATTACCTCTACAGTTAAATCTAATGATGGTAACTTTAAAACACTATGCTGGGCTGGCCCCGTGGCTTAGCGGTTAAGTGCGCATGCTCTGATACTGGCGGCCCGGGTTCGGATCCCAGGCGCGCACCCACGCACCACTTCTCCGGCCATGCTGAGGCCGTGTCCCACATACAGCAACTAGAAGGATGAGCAACTATGACATACAACTATCTACTGGGGCTTTGGGGGGAAAAATAAATGAATAAAGTTTAAAAGACTGTGCTACCTTAGAATTATACCCACCAATTGACTAATTTCTTGCTGCTCCTCATACAATCTTTTTGAGACCACTTACTAAAAAAACAGCATGACAGTATAATATACCCAGCTTTCCTTATATGCCACATAATAAAAGCTTTTAATTTGATTTTGTTTTTAAGGAAAACAACAATCTCCAATATTTTACAGTGGTGGCAATAAGAGGTAGTTTGGGAGGTCACCAAACATTAATAGAGCAGGGAATTCTGAGTAATATTCAATGTGGGATACAAAAGACATAATAAGCACAACTTCTGCCCTATAGAGATGTTGTGATTTACTTGAGGTTTTCTTGGCATGCTATTGAGTCCTATTACTATAAATAAATGTATTAGATAGCTAACATCCCTTATTTTGAATAAATTTATATAAATTTTAAACCCTATAAATCATATAAAATAGGATATTAACTAATTTTACAAAGCACAAAGACTCAACCATAATGAATTTTCAGACTGCAAGCCATTATGTCTAAATATGTTATCACACCAATCCTATTAGATATTTTGAAGAAAACTAAGTTTAAAAAAAAAAGCTAGCCAAGTCCTGGGAGGCTAAATGTATAGAGTCATGCATAACAAAGAACTAACATTTGCCCATCATCTATATTATCACATTTGCTTCAAATAATGAAAAGTAGGAATTATTATCCCCATTCTATAGATAAAGAAAGTAAGGCTCCAAAACTTTAAGCAATGTGCTCAAGATTATGAAGCCAGCAATTGGCAGAGGAAGGGTTTGATCTCAGGTCTGACTGGTATCACTGCACTATGCTCAAAAAGCATGACCATGAAGAGAAGTTTCCAGAGATTAAAAAACTGTTGAAAGATGCATTACTTTTTTTTATCCCATATGCCAAATACATATGTTGATATGATAACCAAAACCATATGTTTAAATAACCATAAAATACGAATTCTAAGTGATAGCAAACCCTTGTGACTTAGTTTTATGGTCAGTGACTTTTCTTTCTTAGTGGTGCATCTTACAATCAATGGGATCTTAGATGTAGGAAATAAATACAGCTATAATTTCTATCTAACAGATGAGGAAAATGAGGTTTGGTTGATTGTGTCTTTTCACTTGAGGACTTAGAAACCAGATAATCAAATTCACTAAAAATTGGAATTAAATTATGTATTAAGGCGCTTAGTAAAATTTACACCTGTAAAGCATTAGCTTCATGGTCATCATTTCAGGTAGGCTTTCCCATACCTCTGATCTCTAGAGGAGCAAGGTGCCATTATATATGGTTAGACCAAAATAGAGGTCTATAAAATAAGTGCTAGGAGCAAGCAGATGATAAGAGATCTATTTGGGCTGGAGTAGTTATCTAAATATTCATGGATGCAGGAAAACATAAGCTGAACCATCTTGTCAAGGGGAGGTCTGAGGAGATTTGGATAGGATTTAAGGAGTAGGAAGGACATTCTAGGCAGAGAAATGCTCTACACAAGGACATAAAAGAAAGAATGAACACGAGATATTCAGAGAGCAGGGAGGAGACCAGCCAAATCAGAGAAAGATTGTAAGGGGAAGAAAGAAGGCTACAAGAACACATAATTATGTACGGCATAAAATGTTGGATACATTACATACAGATTCAGAGTCAGTATCTGAACGTTGGGTCAGTTTTACTCAGAACGCAGAAGGAACCAGGTAGAATCAAAGAGAAACTGTCTTTTGTATTTCCACTCATACACTTAATTTAAAGTCCAGAGATAGTTTCATTTTTCTGTGAATCATGCCCTAAGGAAAGATAACTCTTTGAAGTTGAGGACCACAAGCAAAATAAAATTTATAATGATATTCAAAATAAAAATATTATTGAGACTATAGCATATATGTCACTCAATAGAAAGATATAGGAAAACATATTCAGGAGTAATAAACTTCAAGTTAAATAAATAGCATTAAAGCTTATAACAAAATTACAGACAAGTAATTCAAGCTCTCTCAAGGGCCTTACACACTTCAAGGAAAACATCTTTCAATTATCATAAAAAGCCCTCTCCAATTTTCACAGTTCATCTTTAATAGGCTGATTGCAAATGTAAAATGTATGGCTCAGGTAGCATCCTATAGTTAGCTGTAACCATAACCATAGCTTGTGTAATGACAAGCAATCGGAATAGCAATACTACTACTTAAGCTATTTAATTCAGATTGCTGGGCATTTATATTGATACTCCCGCTGGAGGGAAAAAACAAAAAATATTTGTAATAAACAAGTATATTCTTATTATTAATCTTTTATCACACAAAAACAAGTCACCAAGAAAGAAATCAACAGCAGAAAAAGAAACAAAATGATGCTTTGACTATAGTGCTAATAAGAGTATCATTTTCTCAAATGTATTTCCTACAATTATCATCAATGGACTGCCTGCAGGGAAAAAGAACAAAAGAAAATGTTCAGCTCAGAGATTAAAACAAAGAATCCTAGAATATTTTTGTGGATGTCTGACCATTAAGAGCCTTCATGGGGGAAAAAAGTTGATTTTAAAATTTCATTATGTAATGTCATTATGCAAAATCTGCTGTGAGTAGGAGTTCTGGCTACATATCTAGTTTGCTAAGAGTTAAGCAAAGTGCTGACTTTTCTGCCTAGACAAGGAGGTAGCAATGCAGGCTGATGTTGGACAGGCCAAGCATTTTTTGGAGCAAAAATTTTACAGGGATGTCCATGTCCTCAAGGGGCCCAGCGGCTTCCTCATCAACATATGATTTAGTCTTTGGGGACCTTTCTTTTTTGTTATTTAATTCATTAACCATACCCACTTAGTTTTTGATTCCCTACTATGTCAGCCTCTGCTAGGTCTCTTCCTTCAAGAAGCTTACTTTCTAGCATGATAGACAGCTATAAAAGCAAAGGAGAGAGAGATCACATCTACCTAAAAGATACAGGTGAGAGGAGTTGGGAGGAAGTCAATATTGTCTTCAAAGAGGAAGTGACCCTTGAGTTAAAGTCTTAAAAGATGAGTAGGGGTTCTCCAGGCAGTCAAGAAGAAGAAATTCCAAGCAGAGAAAATAACATAAATAAAATCCCAGAAGTATGACCAGTCATGGTGTTTTGGGGGAATTAGAGTTATGCTGAATTAATAGGTCTTGGGTTTAGCCCAGGACCCTCATTTACCCCAAAAAAATTCAGTATAAACCAAACACTCTAGTATCTGGCAGTTTTCAGTAAACAAGGTTTTACTGTATCCAAGTTGTATCTATTGTGGGGGGAAGAGGGAGAATCTCCCTCTGCCCTTTTCCTTCTCCCTCTTCCCCCGACACTATGCAACATTGAATCACAGATAACTTGATTTACAAAAGAGCAAGAGAAACAGAAGGATAAAATACCTTCAATCAACTTCAAATATGTCCTGATCCTATAACTTGAAAACCAGAGTCTATTGATAACCTTCCAAGTTAAGGCAGAGGTTTTGACTCCCCTCTATATGAGTGGCAGCTCAGGGCTGAAGATGGAAAGTTACCTCAGAGGACTTCTGGCTTACAAATAAGACCTTCTCATAGCATTTGAGGAATGCTTCCAAAATTTAATTTCAATGATAGCCCTTTCTTGTGTGCATACATTCAAAGCCTCACGGGCCATTGTTACCTGAAGTTCTCTCTCCGGCTCTGGTTAGGGAAGTGGAGCCATCACTTCTTCCTTCTCCCCTAGTTCTAGAGCCAGAGGCAGGTAAATTGTGTACAGGATTTCAGAACAGGACCCTTTTAGCTCAATGCTGTTTTCCAAATCACTCTACAATTCACTGGTAGTCTAGGAGTTTTCTTGGCCTAAATAATATATGGCTATCTCAAGATTCACTCTTCAGTCAATGTTAGAAGGTATCAGGCTAGCCAAAGATCTTTTTAAAAAATGTGTTCAAAGCAATATCATGTTTCTAACTTAGGCCTTTGGGATAAATTTTCTCGTTCTGATTCTATGTCTTTTTACCTCAGATGCACTGTGGGAAAGTGCTAAAAAATAATTTGGAAAAATGGTTGTTGATTATATCCTTGGCATAGCCATCTCAGTCCTGATTTGTGGACAATTTCCAGTAGTACAGTGGGTGGACAAAGCCAGTCTAGAGGAGATCAAACGAACTTTCCTTTTTACTCATGGAAGGCAACTCATAACATGATATAGCAAAAAAAAATGCAAATAGCCCTTTTCAGATGAACTAAGAAAAGGTTGAGAGCATATCTTCTATATGGAACTCCTACATTCTTTCAACCAGAGCTCTCCTCCTCCCCCCTGCCCCAAAATAAATGTGTTTCTGCAGAGTATGATATACACACTTTGGTATTTTAGTTACTGTTTTTAACGCACTTGATCTCCTATATGTGTGTTCACAATAGTACTGTGTCTTTTGGACATGAAGTTCCCAGAGGGCAGAGGTTCTGTCTCTGCTATTTCTTAGTATAAATAATGTATCACAAAGCAGTATGAACAGCTAGGTACTTAATCAATGCCTTAATGCTTTGGGATTAGTGTATAAATAGGGTGACCATGTAATTGATCATTCAAACTGGGACACTTGTGAGAATGAATGGGGACACTATTAATAATTACGCTGGAACAAGAGGCATAAACTAGGACTGTTCTGGACAAACCATGATGTTATTTTCACTCTTTTGATCCAAAAGAAGAATTCTCCTTTGGAGGTAGCCAGATTGATTTCTTACGATCATAAGTAAGATAGTATTTTGAATTGGACATTACTTTTGAATGGAGAGAAAGTATACCCTTTTAGAATGACTCCAAAGAATAAAATTGGGTGTTTTGACTCATATATACTGAATTCTCTTTGTAGATTTGTAGGCTAGTAGGTCACCTCTCTTACAATTAATTTTTGATTTGGGTTATACCTATTATTATGAAACCTCATTCCAACTCTGATGAAAGTGGGTACAACTAACAATGAGTAAATAGGAAGAAACAATGGAAAGTTCTCGCAATGGGCATCTATTCAGCTTTCTTTTTTGACAGGCTGCCACTTAGAGTCATTAGTTCATCAAGAATATTTGCATTTCCAGGAATGCAATTGTTTTTTCACAAATTTGCCATTTTAGGCCAATCAGCCAAACTTTTGTTTGCATTTATCAAAGGAGAAGCCATGAATCAGATTTTTCAAGAGAGGGTTAACCAGTTAAAAAAAACCAACAACACAGATTTGCTATCTATTCTTTTTCTAATTCCTTGACATATTTATTTTATCTGATTATCCATCAAGTACTCTAGCAGTTACATGCTTTAAACTCTCTAGGAAAATCTCCCCAAAAAACCTTTTGCTGAAAACTGGGTTACAAAAGATATATTTGTTTTTCTGACATTAAGTTGAGAATGACCACTTAAAGATATATCTCAGACTCTAATTCCCTTTGTTTATTTTCTGTTTGTTCCCTTCCCTGCTGTTGCCATAGTACCAAAGCAACAACAGATTATAAGACTTTAGCAAACATAATAGAGAGAAAATCTAGAGTGTGATTAAAATCATTTGGTTTTGGCACTGGCTCTATAAACAAAATGTGATGCCTGAGGTAATTTTCTATTCTATTATGTCATTTTGTTAGGGTCATTTTAGTAACTTGATATAGATGCATTAAACCCTCCTCTACTCATACTTCTCATCAAGCAAGCACGAAGAACTCCAAAATGATCCTCTTTCTTTTCCTTTTGACAGTTTACAAAGGGGTAAGGGAGGAGTAGTGAAGCACAATATTTTAAATCAAATTTTCAAATTAATTCAGGAGAAAAGCCCAAAGCTTCCACCAAGAAACATGAAAGGCAACACAGTAAAAGGTCAACCCAGAATTTTGCTTTCCTGATTCTTACTTGAAATAAGAATTAGAAAACTTATACCTTTTATGTCATTTTAAAATTCAATTTAGCTTGGTTTTACTTGCAACTGTGAATGCTAGCATACCCATACTTACTCATCTCTCATTGGGCATGCTACATGAGGTGTATGTGGCTCAGAGTAGTCCTTGTAGCATAAAACCAATACCAGTGACCCCAAGGAATCCCTTTTGTTCTACCAGACCTGTACTGATCTTTCCAACTTTTATTAACACCATCTCACTATCATTTTATCCTCTCCGAAAGATCTGTGCGTGGAGGCACACAGACACACATCGTGAGATTCACCCCCCCAAAGCAGTTTCCATGGAAACCAAGTAGAACACTCATTGAAAATTGGGGCCTCATGTCTCCTGCAGGATTTCTTTTGCTAACCTCTCTCTCCATCACAACCAGTCACATTCAGATCCTGAGGCCAAGAACTGAAGCTTATATTCAAGGTTTAAGACTAGCCTGGTTAAGTCTTAAGAGGAACTCATTCCTTTAAGAAAACACAAATGGAACGAGAAAGAGAGAATAAAGTAACATTTATCATTGCACCTCCTGTGTGTTCAATATCTTTAAAATTTTCTTCACTTTACAAGAGATTTTTCTTTAAATAGCCAGAAATCCTGGTGCATACACATAGAATAAGACTTAGAAAAGTGATGTCCATGATATTTTTCGTGGGTGAGGTGATTTTAACGTTAAGGTCACAGAAACTATGATGTTTGGAGTTGCTTTTGAGGCACTTACTATTGACTTTGCCTATGCAGAAGTAGATCTTCTGGTTTCTCTACAGGTTTTAATTTCTGATTTCTGTTAATTTCAACAAAGACAACTGAAGAAGCATCCTGCTAACCTATCATCCATAAATTTTGTAGTAGATTAATGATGGCTACAAATTCTTAGACACTTCTCCCATTGAGAGGTGGGGTCCATGCCCTCTCTTCTTGAATTTGGCAGACTCTGTCAGTATTTTGACCAACAGAATATGAGGAAGTGACTGTGCCAGATTCTGATCCCAGGAATTCAAAGATTGGCCTCTTTCGTTCCCTATCTCTTGGAACACTTGCTCTGAGGGAAACAACCATCACATAAAAAGTTCAACTACCCTGAGATCACCATCATGCTGTGATGAAGCACACTCAATGATGTGGAGAGACCACATGGAAAGAGAAATGCCTAGCCTGCCCTCAGCTTTCCTACTATCCCAACCTAGGCTCTAGACACATGTGTGAAGAAGCCATCCTGACATTCAGTTTTCAGATGATTTCATCCCCAGCCATCTGATAGTAACTGCATGAGATCCCAAGTGACAAATGATCAGCTGAGACTAGTCAACCTAGAGAACCATAAGAGATAATAAACTGCTGTTTAAGCAATGGATTTGGGGATGCTTTGTTAGTCAGCAATAAATAACCAAACAGCTTCTAACAAAAGGCAATTATTTTTCTTGATTGATCATTGAAGATGGGTACTTATTTAGAAGAAAAATATCACCTCATGAATTTGTTTTTCTCATACTCCTCACACCAACTTATGTCTCTTCCATTCTTCAAATTTTTCTCAAAATGCTTTAAAAATATATATCTGACACCAGGCCTCACCTTTTTATTATTCTTTTGCATTTCCTCAGCATGTGTGTATTATGTTTGCACATTTCTGTAAGCATTTTTACATCTTGTAAATTATAATGCTTTGTCTATTACAAAATCGGATGTTCATTTTTTTCTGAAAGCAAGTATTTCACAAAGAGAAGCACGCACACTTTAATATAAAATAGGTCTTCATACATGGTAGAATATTTTAGCTTGTATTTTTCATAACACTGTCAATTTTTTTTTTTTTTAAAGATTTTATTTATTTATTTTTTCCCCCCAAAGCCCCAGTCATAGTTGTGTGTCATAGCTGCATATCCTTCTAGTTGCTGTATGTGGGACGCGGCCTCAGCATGGCCAGAGAAGCAGCGCGTCGGTGCAAGCCCGGGATCCGAACCCTGGTCGCCAGCAGTGGAGCGCGCTCACTTAACCACTAAGCCACGGGGCCGGCCCCACTGTCAATTTTTAAAAAATAAACTTTTATTGTATACCTCCCTTTTTTTAAGGCCACTTATTTCTCAGTTTCTCTAAGCTTAAGTTTAATAGGGAAATGTCATCAAAAGAATTCTCACGTCCTTCCCTTCTCTATATTACAGGCTTTCCTGAGCATACACCTGCCACCCACCTCCTCATTCCAATATCCCTGCATGGGGAAACAGAGAGCAATCAATACCCCCTTAGGTTGTATTGTATCTCCAGTTCTGAAATAGAATGGATACTTTAACTACATGGGTTTAGCCCCTTAGAGTTTATATTCAGGAAAACAGCAACTTTTCAGTAGATAAGCATTTTCTATACACTCTTCCTAGAGTCTATTTAAATCTTATAATAAATTACCAGCCTAGTACCTGCATACACCTATATTACAGAGCAGGGCATGCAAAACAAGATCAGATTGCTGAAAAGCAGAGCTTAATCTACGGAAATTATTTCTCTTTGTTCAATGTATTACAGCATTAATTCAATAACACCTCTAAAATGTAACTGTGTTTATATAAGCAGATAAATAATTAGAAAGCATATAAATCATTACTTTCCAACGTGACTACAACAAGATTCAATGCAATTTACAAATAAATGTGAGAAATGACTGCTTCTTTTTACTGAATTAAACCAGCAACATTTCTAAGAAGAGAAATGAAGACTCCCATGTTCATTGGCAAACAACATAATCATAAGGAAAGATAAATCTCATTTTTCACCTGTTTCTAACATTCTCTGAGTGAGGGGAAAAATAGCTACAAAATTAACATTTTTACTCTTAACTAATAAAATGCCATCTTAAAATGTGAAGATAACCCTTCATTTCATGACACTAAAATCTCACTTTATGTAGAATAAAGTTCAAGAGACTAGAATGGCTTATATGAAGTCTGAGTTTCAAACTGCTTTTAAAAGGATATAGTGCTATTAAACTACACCATACATTAATAACCATTAGGTAAAATGAGATCATTATTGGAACATTTAAGACTGAAAAATCAGTCTATGTCATCAAATATTGTGAAATATAAATCATGAATAACCTACAAAATCAATCATGGGACCCAGAAGTTGAAGGCACTTTGAAGGATCACTTATTTTATTGGATCTCTGGTTGGGGGAAAAAAAGCTATAGTTTAGTGACAGAATTTTTTTTAATTGTTAGATACTACACTTCCATAAAAATGCATTATTTATAATCATTTACATAATAAGAATCACATAGACCTATCCAAACTACAGCAATTTTTTATTTTTGTGGTGTGCTAATTAATTAGTTTCTTCTTTGTAAAGAGTGTCATGAAGTTTTGTCTCCTTGCTTAGAAAAGTGCTCTAAGTGGTGAACTTGGATGATGGAAATGAACAAGCAGAAATTTAGGGGGAAGACTATCTTCCTGGAAAACAACAGATGTAGGAAACAGTCTTATTTGTCCAGGGCTTCTACAAGAAAATGCATTCTAAGTCAGTATAAAAAGTGAGTGGAAAAATGAATGTTATCTGATCCCTGGTAGGTCTATGGTATGGCAGAATACTCCAGAGGCTATATGCTCAATGAGACTATGCTTTTTCTCTGAAAAGCTCTAACTCCTACTAACGTCTTGGGGGGTTAAGAAGGGTGCCAATCTCTGGCAGGGCTGTCCTATAGAAGCTTTACTCAATAGCCTGCCATAAGAGAATTTTACCAGCTTACTGGGATAAGGCCATATACCCTGATTCTAAGGTTTTCCTTTACAATCTGTTCCAGGCATTCACTCAATCCTAATCATCAGAGAAGATAACTGGCATATTTGTGGCTGTCTACAATTACTTAAAAAGGAGAAGTAAAGAATAGCATAGAGAAAGGAAAATATTGTAAAAGAGATTTCGTGAACTCAACAGAGAAAAATGAAAGTCACCATAGTTTGATTACCAAACAATCAACTCACTCTACACACTTACTACTGTACTTTTCACATTACTCTAATTGACTGCCAACTTTACCATCCTTCTCTGCTACTTGGAAACCTTTCCTTAGATAATTCAGTCTCAACTTAGCCTGTCTTGAATAAGCTCTTTTGTAATTTTGAGTATTTCTCAATATAATTCTCTCCTTTCCTCCCACCTCACCAAAAAAGACCCAAACAAATCATATGACAGTGACCCAGAAAATATAAGAGGCTGTCATAAAACAACTCATGAGAGCTAAACTCATATCTGCTTAGAGGATGAAGTCAAATGGCTACATTAACAAAATACAACATATCATGAGAAGAACTAGTGCCATAATTTGCACCCAATTGGAGGAACTTCAACTATCTGAAAGAAATTAGCTTTAGGCAAGAATTCAATGCATATCCTATTGCAAAGGAAATATAAAGTTCAGTCAACAAAGAGAGTCCCAAATAATTCAATAAAGAATCAAAGTACTGGAGATGGTCCAAGATGGCAGCATAGGAGGAACCTGAACTCACCTCCTCCCACAGACAGACCAAATCTGCACCTATATATAATGCAATTCCTCCTGAAGAACTGAGGGCTGAATGAACAGCTTCTGCACAACAAACAGTAGAGGGACCACAAAGAGACTGGTAGGAGATATGGAGACATGGTATCAATGGGAACCCCATCCCTGACATGGTGACCTACAGTAGAGAGGGATAACACTGAGGGTCCTGTGCTCAGTCTTCCCCACCCTGGGACACAGCAAAAAAACAGTCGTTTAAAGGGCACCTAGAATACACATGAAGGAAATCCATTTACTAACCCTAGAGCATTTGCCAAATGGGCAGAAAACTGCTGGAACACTGGGGTCAGAGGTGCCAGTGACCACTATTTTTGTGTTCCCCCTCCACTTTGATAGTGCAGCCAGGAGTTCAGTCCAGGCACTTGAATTAGCCTGCCTAAGCCACTCCACCACATCTTGGGCTCCTGGCCCATACCAGCTCCATATATCCCCCCAAGGTGGCCCCAGGGTGGCACACTTCAGGCCCCCCTGCCCATGCCCACCTCAGCTCCAGCCATCCCATCAAGGTAGCCACAGCATGGCATGCCATGGGACCCTCTCGACCTGCATCCACCCCAGCTCCAACCATCCCACTGAAGCAGCTCCAGTCGGCCTGCAAAAGCCACATGGCACACACAGTCTACATAGAGGATGCTCCTACACAAGGCTACTCTTTCAAGAACAGGAGAGGTAGCTGTTTCACCTAATTCATAGATTCAAACACTGAAAGTCAAACAAAATGAAGAGATAGAGGAATATGATCCAAATGAAAGAAAAAGATATAACTCCAGAAAAAAAAAACCCTAATGAAATGGAGACAAATAATTTACCTTATAAAGAGTTCCAAGTAATGATCAGAAAGATGCTCACCAAGCTCAGGAGAAGAATAGAGGAACACAGTGTCACAAAGAGTTAGAAAATATAAGAAAGAACCAATTAGAGCTGAAGAATACAATAACTGAAATGAAAAAATACACTAGAGGGAATCCACAGCAGATTAGATGATACAGAAGAAGGGGTCAGCAATGTGAAAGACAGAATAGTGGAAATCACCCTATCAGAACAGCAAAAAGAAAACAGAATTTTAAAAAATGAGGATAGTTTAAGGGACTTCTGGGACAATATTGAGCATACTAACATTCACATAATAGGGATCCCAGGAGGAGTAAAAGGAGATAAACAAACAGAAAATTTATTTGAAGAAATAACGGCTGAAAACATCCTTAACCTGGGGAAGGAAACAGAGGTCCAGGAAGCATAGAGTCCCAAACAAGATGAACCCAAAGAGATCAACACGAAGACACATTATAATTAAAATGGCAAAAGTTAAAGATAAAAAGAGAATCTTAAAGACAGCAAGAGAAAAACAATTAGTCACATAGAAAGGAAACCCTATAAGACTATCAGCTGATTTTTCAGCAGAAATGTTGCAGGTCAGAAGGGAATGGCAAGATATATCTAAAGTGCTGAAAGGAAAAAACTCACAACCAAAAATATGCCACAGCAAGATTATCATTCAGAATTGAAGGAGAGATAAAGATTTTCCCAGACAAGCAAAAACTAAAGAAATTCATCACTGCCAAACCAGCCTTACGAGAAATGTTAAAGGGTCTTCTTTAAGTGGAAAAGAAAAGGCCATAACTGGAAATAAGAAAATACATGAAAGAAAAATCTCACTGGTAAAGGCATATATTTAGTAAACGCAGTGGATCAGCCACTTAAAAAGCTATTATGAAGGTTAAAAGACAAAAGTAATAAAATCAACTATAACTACACCAAGTAATTAAGAGATACAAAATAAAAAGATGCAAAATATGACATTAAAAACATAAAAAGTGTGTGTGGGATAAAAATGCAGTGCTTTTAGAATGAGTTTGAACTGAAATGACTATCACCTTAAAATAGATATTCATATATATGGCGATATATATGAATCTCATGGTAACCATAAACCAAAAATCTACAATAGATACAGAAAAAATAAAGAGAAATAAACCCAAACATAACACTAAAGAAAACCATCAAACCACATGGCAAGAAATGAAGAGAAGAAGAACGTAGAAAGTAGAAGAAGTAGAAGAACCACAAAAATGATGAGAAAATAACTAACAAAATGGGTATGGCAATAAGTACACACCTATCAATAATTACTTTAAATGTAAATGGACTAAATGCCCCAATCAAAAGATATAGGGTGGCTGAATGGATTAAAAAAACAAGTCTCATCTGTATATTGTCTACAAGAGACTCACTTCAGATCTAAAGACACATACAGACTGAAAGTGAAGGAATGGAAAAAGATATTCCATGCAAGTGGAAATGAAAAGAAAGCTTGGGTAGCAACTCATTTCAGACAAAATAAACTTCAAAATAAAGACTGTAACAAAAGGCAAAGAAGGGCATTACATAACGATAAAAGATCAATCCGAAAAGAGGATATAACATTCATAAATATTTATGCACCTAACATAGGAGCACCTAAATATATAAAGCAAATTTTAACAGACAAAAAGAGAGGAATCAACAGGAATACAATAATAGCAGGGGACTTTAATACCCCACTTACATCAATGGAGAGATCATCCAGACAGAAAACCAATAAGTAAACATTGGCCATAAACAACACATTAGACCAGATGCACTTAATAGATATATACAAAACATTCCATCCAAAAATTGCAGAATGCACATTGTTTTCAAGTACACTTGGAACGTTCTCTAGGATAGATCACATATTAGGCCACAAAACAAGTCTCAATAAGTTTAAGAAATTGAAATTTCATCAAATATCTTTTCTGACCACAACAATATAAAACTAGAAATTAATTACAAAAAGAAAACTGGAAAAAACACAAACATGTGGAGACTAAATAACATGCTACTAAACAACAAATGGGACAATGAATAAACCAAAGAAGAAATAAAAAAAATACCTTGAGGAGTGAAGTCAGCATCGTGGTGGAGTGAGCTTACCCCATTGAACTATCTCCCTCTAAGACACAACAAAAAGGACCTTCATGTTCCAATAGAAATTATTCATACAACACAAGGGGTGTCTGAGACACCCACACAGCCATACACCCAAGGACTGAGGTGCTGGAATCCCCAGAAGAAGTGAAAGTAGGTAAGAGGAGCTCCCTTCCTTCCCCAAGGACTATGACCCTGAAACTGAGACCATGCAGCTCTCGGGGGGGTGGGAGGTGTGACCCTCCATGGGAAAACCGTCACTCTCCAATATCCCTCACAGCCCTTGAGGAATCCCACTACTGAGGGAGCAGAACTGTTGTGAGGGTACTTTCAACAAGCTAGCCCTTCAGGAGAGCGGAGAGTGACAGTGAAGTGAGAACCTTCTGGGATTGGGGAGGTGAAAGTAAGCGAACCACCCTGACCTGCCTGCCCAGCACTTCAGCACAGCATCCCTGCAAGCCTCAGCTCAGTGGTGCTTCAGCTTGGCTCCAGCCCCATGCCAGCAGAGGTGGTGCACCCACCCCACAGCCTCAGGGGTGGCGGCCCCCCAGCACCCCGGCCCCAGTGGCAGCAACCCCCCAGGGCCATGGCCCCAGCGGTGGTGGTGCACCCGTACCCCAGCACCAGTGGATCTGGCTCCCTGGCACCCCAGCAAGAGCTGCATCAGCTTGACCGTGCCCCAGCCACAGCTCCTTCAGGCTCAACCATGCCCTAGCCCCAGCTGCATCAGCTTGACAGTGCCCCACCCCCAGGTCCTTTGACTCAACCACACCCTGTCTCCAGCTGCTTCAGCTCGGCCTTGCTTAGGCTCCAGCTGACTTAGTGCCAGCTACTTTGGCCCAGCCATGCTCCAGTTCCAGCTTCTTTGGCCCAGCAGCACTCCAGCTCTAGCTCCTGCTTCTTCAGCTTACCTGCAGCAGAGCCCCAGCTGCTTCAACCCAGCCATGCTGCAACCACAGCTGTTCCCATGCTTCAGCTCCAGCTGTTCCCACGCTCCAGCCCCAGCAGCCTCTGCTCGGCCACACTTCACCTCAGCCACGCTGCAGCTCAGCCGTGCCTCAGCTCAGCTGCGGGCTGACCAGAGTGCCCGTGGATCTAGGCGGGCACATAATACACAGCTATCGACCCACACCCAGTGGTAGCAAGAGGAAACTGTGACCAGACATTTTCAATATGAGGAAAAATAAGCCAACACTGACAGGCACTATGCAAAAATATATTAAATCTCCAGACCAAAAGGAAAATGACAAGCTGCCAGAAATCAACCCTGAAAGCACAGAAATGTATAACCTTAATAACTAAGAATTCAAAATAGCTATCATAAAAAAGGTCAACAAAATACAAGAAAACATAGATAGACAATTCAATGAAATCAGGAATTTCTTTGCAAAAGAGATTGAAACTATAAAGAAAAACCAGTCAGAAATCTTAGAGACGAAAAACACAACAGAGGCGATAAAGACAAATCTGGAAGCCTTACACTACACAGCTGACAATATGGAGAAAAGAATTAGCAATATTGAGGACAGCAATGCAGAAATGCTCTAGATGGAGGAGGAAAGAAAACTAAGACTAAAAAGAAATGAAGAAACTCTGAGAAATATCCGACTCAATTAGGAAATGCAACATTAAGATTATAGGTATTCCAGAGGGAGAAGAGAGGGAAAAAGGATCAGAGAACTTGTTCAAAGAAATAGTAGCTGAGAACTTCCCAAACCTGGGGGAGGAGCTAGAAATACTAGTCAATGAAATCAATAGATCTCCTAAATAAATCAACATGAAAAGACCCTCTCCAAGGCATATAGTAGTAAAGCTGGCAAAAGTCAACGACAATGTAAAAATATTAAGGGCAGCTAGACAAAAGAAAATAATGTACAAAGGAATTCCTAGCAGGCTCTCAGCTGATTTCTTAACAGAAACATTACAGGCTGGGAGAGAGTGGAACAACATATTTAAAATTCTGAAAGACAAAAACTTTCAGCCAAGAACACTCTATCCAGCAAAAATATCCTTCAAATACGATGAAGAAATAACAACTATCCCTGATAAACAAACGCTAAGGGAGTTCATTGTCACAAGACACCGACTACAAGAAGTGCTCAAGAAGGCACTCATGCCTAAGGAAAAAAATAGAAAGGACATACAAAGTTTTGAACAAGGAGGAAAATAGGTCAACAAACCAGAAAAATTGCTGCTCTCTATCAGAATAGATTAGCAAAAACTTAATTATAAAACCAAAGATCAAGGGAAGGAAAACACCAAAAATAAATATAACTTCATCACTTTAAACACAAACTCACAACACAAGATGGAATAAGTTGTAACAACAATAACTTAGAAGGGGAAGAGGAAGGGATTGAATCAAATTAGTCTAAGGGAATAAGAGGCCATCAAAAAATGGACTATCACATCCACAATATTTTTTTATACAGACCTCACGGTAACCACTAACCAAATAATCAGAATAGAGTCACACATGATAAATAAAGAGAAAACTAAGAGAACTACCATACAGAACTACCAAACTGAATTGGTAGTCTGAAACACATGGAACAAGAAGCAAAAGAAATGCAAAAGAACTGGAAAATGAGTGATAAAATATCAACATTAAGGCCTAATATATCAATAATTATCCTAAATGTAAATGGATCGAAAACTGCAATCAAAAGACACAGAATGTTGGTATGGATTAAAAAACAAGACCCAAAAATATGCTGCCTCCAGGAAATATATCTCAGCTCTAAAGACAAACACAGGCTCAGAGTGAAAGGATGGAAGACAACACTCCAAGCTAATGGCAAACAAAAGAAGCGTGTTGCCATACTTATATCAGACAAAGTTGACTGCAAGATAAAACAGGTAATGAGAGACAAAGAGGGGCAATATATAATGATAAAAGGGACACTCCAGTTCTGTTAAGTGTAATTTAAGTTTGCTTATTTGGGCTTTTTCGTGTTTGTTAAGGTGGGCTTTTATCGCTATGAGTTTCCCTCTCAGGACCGCTTTTGCAGCATCCCATATGGTTTGGTATGGCATATTTTCATTTTCGTTTGTTTCCAGATAGTTTTTGATTTCTCCTTTAATTTCATCAATGATCCATTGGTTGTTCAGTAGCATGTTGTTTAATCTTCACATTTTTGTCACTTTCCCAGTTTTTTTTTCGTGGTTCATTTCTACTTTCATAGTATTATGGTCTGAAAAGATGCTTGTTATGATTTCAATCTTCTTAAATTTATTAAAGCTTGCTTTGTTTCCCAACATATGGTCTATCCTTGAGAATGTTCCCCATAATATATAAAGAACTCACACAACTGAACAACAAAAAAACAAACAACCCGATCAAAAAACAGGCAGAGGAAATGAACAGACACTTCTCCAAAGAAGATATACAGATGGACAATAGGCACATGAAAAGATGTTCAACATCACTAATCATCAGGGAAATGCAAATCAAAACAACACTAAGATATCACCTCACGCCCATTAGAATGCCTATAATCACCAAGACAAAAAACAACAAATGTTGGAGAGCATGTGGAGAAACAGGAACCCTCATACACAGCTGGTGGGAATGCAAATTGGTGCAGCATCTATGGAAAACGGTATGGAGATTCCTCAAAGAATTAAAAATAGAGATGCCCTATGATCCAGCCCTCTCACTACTGGGAATCTATCCAATGAACCTGAAATCAACAATTCAAAGAGGCTTATGCACCCCTATGTTCATTGCAGCATTATTCACTATAGCCAAGAAGTGGAAGCAACCTAAATGTCCCTCGACTGACGAGTGGATCAAGAAAATGTGGTATATATATACAATGGAATACTACTCAGCCATAAAAAAAGACAAAATAGTCCCATTTGCAACAACATGGATGGGCCTGGAGGGTATTATGTTAAGTGAAGTAAGCCAGAAAGAGAAAGACAAACACTGTATGATCTCACTCATATGTGGAATATAAACCAACACATGGAGAGAGAAAACTGTATTGTGGTTACCAGGGGCAATGGGGGTGGGGGGTGGGCATAAGGGGTAAAGGGAGACATATACATGGTGATGGACAAACAAAAATGTACAACCCAAAATTTCACAATGTTAAAAACTATTAAAACATCAATAAAAAAAGGGACACTCCACCAAGAAGACATAAGACTTATAAATATATATGCACCCAACACAGGAGCACCCAACTACATAAAGCAACTATTAACAAACTTAAAAGGAGATATTAACAACAACACAATAATAGTAGGGGATCTTAACATCCCACTTACATCAATGGATAGATCATCCAGACAGAAAGTCAATGAGGAAATAATGGACTTAAATGAAAAATTTGATGAGATGAATTTAATAGATGTATATAGAGCACTCCATCCAAACAGCAGATTACACATTCTTCTCAAGCACGCATGGAACATTCTCAAGAATAGACCATACGTTGATAAACAAGGCATGCCTCTATAAATTTAAGAAGATTGAAATCATAACAAGCATCTTTTTCTGACCATAATGCCATGAAGCTAGAAATCAACTACAAGACAAAAAGCGAGAAAGTGACAAGGATGTGGAGACTAAACAACATGCTACTGAACAACCAATGGATCACCGGTGAAATTAAAGGAGAAATAAAATCATATCTGGAGACAAACGAAAATGAAAATACACCATACCAACTCATATGGGATGCAGCAAAAGAGGTCCTGAGAGGGAAACTCATAGCAATACAGGCCCAACTTAACAAACAAGAAAAAGCTCAAATAAGCAACCTCAAACTCCGCCTAACAGAATTTGAAAAAGAAGAACAAACAAAGCCCAAAGTCAGCAGAAGGAGGGAAATAATAAAAAACAGAGCAGAAATAAATGAAATCAGAACAAACAAACACAAAACAATAGAAAGGATCAATGAAACAAAGAGCTGGTTCTTTGAGAAGATAAACAAAATTGACAAACCCTTAGCCAGACTCTCCAAGAAAAAAAGAGAGACACCTCAAATAAATAAAATTAGAAACGGGAAAGGAGAAATTACAATGGATACCACAGAAATACAAAGGATTATAAGAGAATACTATGAAAAACTATATGCCAACAAATTGGACAATCTAGAAGAAATACGTAAATTCTTAGACTCATACAACCTCCCTAAACTGAATCAAGAAGAAATAGAGAACCTGAATAGACCAATCACAAATAAAGAGATTGAAACAGTAATCAAAAACCTCCCAAAAAATAAAAGTCCAGGACGATATGGCTTCTCTGGAGAATTTTACAAAACATTCAAAGAAGATTTAATATCTATCCTTCCCAAACTATTCCAAAAAATAGAGGAAGATGGAACACTTCCCAACACATTCTAGGAGGCCACCAGCACCCTTATACTAAAGCCAGATAAGGACAATACTAAGAAGGAAAACTATAGACCAATATCCCTGATGAACATAGAAGCAAACATCCTCAACAAAATATTGGCAAACCAAATACAGCAATGCATTAAAAAGATCATACACCATGATCAAGTGGGATTTATACCAGGGACACAGGGATGGTTCAACATCCGCGAATCAATCAATATGATACACCACATTAACAGAACCAGGAATAAAAACCATATGATCATCTCAATAGATGCAGAGAAGGCATTTGACAAGATCCAACATCCATTTTTGATAGAAACTCTTAAAAAAAACGGGTATAGGAGGAAAGTACCTTAACATAATAAAGGCCACATATGACAAACTGATAGCCAACATCATACTCAACAGGGAAAAACTGAAAGCCATCCCTCTGAATACAGGAATAAGACAAGGGTGCCCACTCTCGCCACTCTTAGTCAACATAGTACTGGAGGTTCTGGCCAGAGCAATTAGCCAAGAAAAAGGAATAAAAGGAATACAAATAGGCAATGAAGCAGTGAAACTGTCACTGTTTGCAGATGACATGATCTTATATATAGAAAACCCTAAAGAATCCATTGGAAAACTATACACAATGGAATACTACTCAGCCATAAGAAACAATTAAATCCAGCCATTTGTGACAACATGGATGGACATTGAAGGTATTATGCAAAGTGAAATAAGTCAGAGGGAGAAGATCAAATACCGTATGATCTCACTCATTCAGTAGTAGGTAATAACAACAACAAACAAACACATAGAGACAGAGATTGGATTGGTGGTTACCAGAGGGGAAGGGGGGAGGGAGGAGGGTGAAAGGGATAATTAAGCACGTGTGTGGTGATGGATTGTAATTAGAATTTGGGTGGCAGGGCTGGCCCCGTGGCTTGGCGGTTGGGTGCTCGCGCTCCACTGCTGGCAGCCCGGGTTCGGATCCCGGGTGCGCACCGACGCACCGCTTCTCAGGCCATGCTGAGGCCACATCCCACATACAGCAACTAGAAGGATGTGCAACTGCGACATACAACTATCTACTGGGGGTTTGGGGGGAAAAAATAAATAAATAAATAAATCTTTAAAAAAAAAAAAAAGAATTTGGGTGGCAAACATGAGAATGTGATGTAATCCATGCAGAAATAGAACTATAATGATGTACACCTGAAATGTATACAATGTTATAAACCAATGTTACTGCAATAAAGAAAAAATTAAAAAAAAAAAAAAACTACAGCAAACTTTCAGTGTACAAAATCAACTTACAGAAATCAGTTGCATTTCTATACGCCAACAACAAACAAACAGAAAGAGAGCCCAAGAAGACAATCCCATTTATAATTGCAACAAAAAGAATAAAATATCTAGGAATAAATTTAACCAGGAAGTGAAAGACCTATATAATGAAAACTATAACACATTATTGAGTGAAATCAATGATGACATAAAGAAATGGAAAAATATTCCATGCACGTGGATTGGAAGAATAAACATAGTTAAAATGTCCATACTACCTGAAGCAATCTACAGATTCAATGCAATCCCAATCAGAATCCCAATTACATTCTTCACAGAAATAGAACAAAAAATATTAAAATTCATATGGGGCAACAAAAGACCCCAAATAGCTAAAGGAATCCTGAGAAAAAAGAACAAAGCTAGAGGCATCACAATCCCTGACTTCAAAACATACTACAAAGTGATAGTAATCAAAATAGCATGGTACTGGTACAAAAACAGATACATAGATCAGTGGAACAGAATTGAAAGCCCAGAAATAAAACCTCACATTTACGGGCAGCTAATGTTTGACAAAAGAGCTAAGAACATACAATGGACAAAGGAAAGTCTCTTCAATAAATGGTGCTGGGAAAACTGGACAGCCACTTGCAAAAGAACGAAAGTAGACCATCTTCTTTCACCATACACAAAAATTAACTCAAAATGGATCAAAGACCTGAAACTATAAAACTCCTGGAAGAAAACATAGGCATTAAACTCTTCGTCATTGGTCATAAAGGGATCTTTTCAAACTCCATGTCTACTCGGACAAGGGAAACAAAAGAAAAAATAAACAAGTGGAACTTCATCAGATTAAAGAGCTTCTACAAGGCAAATGAAACCAGGATCAAAATGAATAGGCAACCCACCAGCTGGGAGAAAATATTTACAAACCATATATTCGACAAGGAGTTAATCTCCATAATATATAAAGAACTCACACAACTGAACAACAAATAAACATACAATCCAATCACAAAATGTGCAGAAGAAATGAACAGATACTTCTCCAAAGAAGATATACAGATTGCCAGTAGGCACATGAAAAGATGTTCAATATCACTAATCATCAGGGAAATGCAAATCAAAACCACACTAAGGTATCATCTTACACCCATTAGAATGGCTATAATCACCAAGACAAAAAACAACAAATGCTAGAGAAGCTGTGGAGAAACGGGAACACTAATTAACTGCTGGTGGGAATGCAAACTGGTGCAGCCTCTATGGAAAACAGTATAGAGACTCCTCAAAAAATTAAAAATAGAAATACCTTATGATCCAGCTATCCCACTACTGGGAATCTATCAAATGAACCCGAAAACAACAATCCAAAGAGGCTTATGCACCCCCTATGTTCATTGCAGCATTATTCACTATAGCCAAGAAGTGGAAGCAACCCAGGTGTCCCTTGACTGATGATTGGATAAAGAAGATGTGGTATATATATATAATGAAATACTACTCAACCATAAAAAAAGACAAAATTTTCCCATTTGCAACAAGATAGATGGACCTGGAGGGTATTATGTTAAGCTAAATAAGCCAGAAAGAGAAAGACAAACACCACATGATTTCACACATAAGTGGAAGATAAACCAACACACAGACAGAGAGAACTGTTTGGTAGTTACTGGAGGTTAAAGGGGGTGGGGGACGGGCACAAAGGGTGAAGGGAGGCATTTATATGGTCACTGACAAACAATAATGTACAACAGAAATTTCACAATAAAGAAAAAAAATTAAAAGAAATACCTTGAGACAACTGAAAATGGAAACATAACTTTCCAAAAATCTATGAAACACAGCAAAAGCAGTTCTAAGAGGGAAGTTTATAGTGATATAGACTTACCTCAACAAACTAGAAAAATCTCAAACAATCTAACTTTATACTTAAAGGAACTAGAAAAAGAAGAACAAAGTCCACAGTTAGTAGAAGGAAGGAAATAATAAAGATCAGAGCAGAAATAAATGAAATAGAGACTAAAAAATAAATAGAAAATATTTATGAAACTAAAACCTGGTTTTTTGAAAAGATAAAATTGATAAACCTTTAGCCAGACTTATCAAGAATAAAATAGAGAAGTCCCAAATAAATAAAATCAGAAATGAAAGAGAAGTTACAACTGACACACAGATATACAAAAGATTATAAGAATTTACTATGAATAATTATTCACCAACAAATTGTAAAACCTAGAAGAAATAAATTCCTAGAAACACACAACCTTCCAAGAGTGAATCATGAAGAAATAGAAAATCTGAATAGATTGATTAGAAGTTATTAAATTGATTCAGTAATTTAAAAACTCCCAAAAAACAAAAGTCCAGGGTGAGATGGCTTCACAGGTGAACTCTACCAAACATTTGAAGAAGAGTTAATACCTATCCTTCTCAAATTATTCCAAAAAATTGAAGCAAAACTTCCAAACTTATTTTCGAGGCCAGCATTACCCTGACACTAAAACCAGACAAAGACACCACAAAAAAAAGAAAATTATAGGTCAATATCCCTGATGAACATAGATGGAAATATGCTCAGCAAAATTTTAACAAAATGAATTCAACAATACATTACAAAGATCATACACCACCATAGAGTAGGATTTATTCCAAGGATGCAAGGAATAATGTGATCAACCAACATGATACACCACATTAACAAAATGAAGGATAAAAATCATCTGATCATCTCAATAGATGGAGAAAAAGCATTTGACAAAATTCAACATCCACTTATGATAGAAACTCTCAACAAAGTGGGTATAGAAGGAATGTACCTCAACATAATAAAGGCCATATATGACAAACCCACAGATAACATCATACTCAGTGGTGAAAAGCTGAAACTATTTCCTCTAAGATCAGGAACAAGACAAGGATGCCCACTCTCACTACTTTTATTCAACACAGAATTGGAAATCCTAGACACAGCGATTAGGCAAGAAAAAGAAATAAAAGGCATCCAAACTGGAAAGAAAGAAGTAAAACTGTAACTATTTGCAGATGACATGACAGTATATGCAGAAAACCCTAAAGATTCCACCAAAAAACTGTTAGAACTAATAAATGAATTTATTCAAGTTGCAGGATACTAAATTAATACACAGAAATTGGTTGTGTTTCTATACACTAATAATGAGCTATCAGAAAGAGAAATAATTTAACCAAGGAGGTGAAAGACCTGTACTCTGAAAACCATAAGACATTGATGTATGAAATTGAGGATGACACAAATAAATGGAAAAATATACTGTGTTCATGGATCGGAAGAATTAATATTGTTAAAATGTCCATACTATCCAAAGGTATCTACAGATTCAATGCAATCCTCATCAAAATAATGGCATTTCTCACAGAACTACAACAAAGAATCTTAAAATCTGTACGGGACCACAAAAGACCCTGAACAGCCAAAGCAACCTTGAGAAAGTAGAACAAAGCTGGAGGTATCATGCTTCTTGATTTCAAAGTATACAACAAAGCTACAGTAATTAAAACAGTACAGTACTGCCATGAAAACACGCACATAGATCAATGGAATAGAATATAGAGCCCAGAAATAAAGTCACGCATATATGGTCAATTAATCTATGACAAAGGAGGCAAGAATATAAATGGGGAAAAGTTAATTTCTTCAATAAATGGTGCTGGGAAAACTAGACAGCTACATGCAAAAGAATGAAACTGGACCACTGTCTTACACTGTATACAAAAATAAATTCAAAATGGATTAAAGACTTGAATGTAAGACCTATAACCACAGAACTCCTGAAAGAAAACACAGAAAGTCAGCTCTCTGACATCAGTCTTCACAATATTTTTTTGGACTAGTCTCCTCAGGCAACGTAATCAATAGAAAAAGTAAACAAGTGGTACTACATCAAACTGAAAAGCTTTTACACAGTGAAGGAAACCATCAACAAAACAAAAAGGCAACCTACTGAATGGGAAAAGATACTTGCAAATGATACATCAGATAAGGGGTTGATATCTAAAATATATAAATAACTTACACAACCTAATATCAAAAAACAAACAACTCAATTATAAAGTGGGCAGAGGACTTGAAGAGACATTTTTCCAAAAAACATACAGATGGCCAACAGGCACATGAAAAGGTGCTCAACATCACTGATCTTCAGGGAAATGCCAATCAAACCACAATGATATATCACTTCACACCTGTCACAATGGCTATTATCAAAAAGACAACAAATAACAAGTGTCGGTGAGGATGTGAACAAAAGGGAACCCTCGTACACTGTTGGTGGGAATGTAAATTGGTGCAGTCATTATGCAAAACAGTATGGAAGTTCCTCAAAAAATCAAAAATAGAACTACCATATAATCCAGCAATTCCACTTTTGGGTATTCATCCAAAGAACGTGAAAACACTAATTTGAAGAAATATATGCACCACTACGTTCATTGCAGCATTCTTTTCAATAGCCGAGACTTGGAAACAACCTAAGGGTCCACTGACAGATGAATGGATAAAGAAGATGTGGTATATATAAATACACAATGGAATATTACTCAGCCATAAAAAAAAGAATGAAATCTTGCCACTTGTGAAAGCATGGATGGACCTAGAGGGTATTATGCTAAGTGAAATAAGTCAGACAGAGAAAGAAAAATACTGTATGATTTCATTTACATGAGGAATCTAAAAAACAAAATGAACAAACAAAACAAAACAGAAACAGACTCATAGATAGAGGAAACAAACTGGTGGTTATCAGAGTGGGGAGAGGGTAGGGGACTAGTGAAATAGGTGAAGAGGATCACGAGGTACAAACTTCCTGTTATAAAACACATAAGTCATGGGGATGTAACATACAGCAAAAGGAATGTAGTCAACAATATTATAATAACTTTCTTTGGTGTCAGATGGTTACTAGGCTTATCATGGTGATCATTTCGTAATGTATGTAAATATCAAATCACGATGATGTACAACTGAAATTAATAGGATATTGTATGTCAATTATACTCCAATTTAAAAAAACGAATCAACATACTATAATTGAAATTGAAACTGCTGTGTGTTGAACAAGTTGCCAATTGACACAAATGTGATGCTTGACTTTCTCATGAATATTGCAAGAAAATGCACACGCGAAAGAGCCATCAATTGCATGGAACAAGGCTGTATTTTGTTTGTCCCTGTATTTTTTCCACTAACTGCTTGGTCTCTTTAACAGATTTATATATTGTTTGTTTGTTTTTTTAATTTTGTATTCAAAAACAGAAAGGGAAAAGATAGGACCAAGGAGAATTTTCACTAGTTTGGAGCTACATGCCCTTAGGACAATGCCCCACTCTAAATTTCCACTAGCAATGGAATGCCACACAATTTTTTACATCGAATATAACAACTTAATAAAAATAAGGAATCTAAAATCAAACAAAAACATAAATTACAAAGAATTCCATTCTTTATATATAATGTTTTATATAGCTTTGTGAATAGTTTCTAACATACACCACATAATTAAAAAGCATTTATTAACTGTCGGGCTGTCTCAATTCGAAATCAGGATGCAGTTGATCTTTTAGTACCCTTAACATCATCCTCTGTCATATTTCCCTTGGTATTGACTTTTTCTTACTAATTTCAGATATCCAAACCCCTCACATCCTCTGAACTTACTCCCATAAAAATCTGTTCATTTAAAAAGAGAGCTGATAAAATATACTTATGTTAATACCCAGTAATATTTGTTGTAATTAGACTTCCAGAAATATCTGCCCTTTAAATAGAGAACAAGAAGCTTCAAGCCAAAATAAAGTTTTTCTAAATTTTAAGATTTTAGACATCAGCAATCCAGTAGGAAAGATATTTGGGGAAGCAAAGAGGCCTCCCAGGAGCCCCTAAAATTACTTGGCATACTAAGAAGATTAACTATGATTAACTGTCTAGATGTACATAACAGTGTGTTTAGAACCAAGATCTGAAGCGAATTCCACACCCTATGACACCTACCTTTGGGAAAACCACAGTAAAGCTGATAGCATAGTAGAAAAGAGCATAAGTGAGGGTGAACAAGTTATTTAACTTCATTGTGCCTCAGTTTCTTTATCTTTTAAATGTGTGTAACAAGAATGCCTGCCTCATCAGGTTGTGGTGAAGATTAAAATGGCAATATATAAAGTACAGAGCACAGTGCCTGCAGGATACAAAGTGCTCAGCAAATCATAGTTATTATTACAATTTTACCTACATATAAGAAATTCTGAAAACCATTGAATTGTCATATCGAGAGAAAGTAAACTATTAGTGGAAAGCCAGGTCAAAAGGAAGGTCAATACAACCTGGCACGGAGTGCAGTGAACTACATTTCTGAGTAACCCAATGTCCCAGGGCCTGTGCAAAGTGGTGTCGTGGGCCAGAGGCAAAGTACCACACCTTAGTCTTTGCAGCCTAAACATGCACACAACGATATACTGAAAAAGCAGTAAGGGCAGTGTAAAGCCACTTGGCAGAGAGATATCTGTGGAATAAAAGCCAAAAGAGTCTTAGTCCACAAAGTTTCCTATAAGTCACCCCCCACATTAGCCAGTGATATGCTACAGTGAGGAGGCATAGATTTTTACTAAATATTTCCAAAATTTCTTTGGAGCCTTACTTCATTTTCTTCAGGTCTTGTACATGCCCATAACTTCTCTGTCTGTAAGTTTGTTTGCCATCTCTTCCAGTAAACAATATTGTTTGTTAACAGACTGTAATTACTTCATCTCCTTTGCCTTTGGCTATATCTCAAGAAAAAATGCCCTGTACGCATAGACAGCTCAACTAATTAAAGTTGTTGATAGCTCTGTTGTACATGTTTGATGTCTGCATTGCAAATCTGACTCAGACATTATTCCCAAGTTGACTCTGAGGCAACGTGTAAATTTTTCAACAATGCTGATTTTAAATCTTTTCCAAAATGACACTCAAATATCTTAAGAGGAAACTTTACCTGAAGTTAGATGCCGGAAAGGAAATAGGAAAATATATGACACTGATTTGGTTGTCTGTGTGTGTGTGTGAGAACCAGTTTTTTTTCTCACTTGGGAAAAATAATCAAGATCCTTCAAACAGAAACTGCTGCCATTTTTCAACCTTTGCCCAACTTTTGCCTTGGAACTAGCCAAATATTTTTTTCCAGCTTTATCAAGATATAATTGACTTATAACATTCTATAAGTTTAAAGTGTACAACTATGTTGATTTGATACATTTATAAATTGCAAAATGATTACCAGCATAGCATTAGCTAACACTTCTATCCCATCACATAATTACTATTTCTTTTTTATGCTGAGAACATTTAAGATGTACTCTCTTAGCAACATTCAAGTATAAAACACAGTATTATTAGCTATAATCACCATGCTGCACATTAGATCCCCAGAACTGGTTAATCTTATAATTGGGAATTTGTACCCTTTGACAACCATCACCCATTTCCCCCACCCCTAGGTCTTTTTTTTTTTTTTAATTTTTTGTTTATTGTAGTAACATTGGTTTATAACATTGTATAAATTTCAGGTGTACATCATTATACTTCTATTTCTGCATAGATTACATCATGTTCACCACCCAAATACTAATTACAGCCCATCACCACACACATATGCCGAATTATCCCTTTCGCCCTCCTCCCTCCCCACTTGCCCTCTGGTAACCACCAATCTAATCTCTGTCTCTACGTGTTTGTTTATTGTTGTTATTATCTACTACTTAAGAAGGAAATCATACAGTATTTGACCTTCTCCCTCTGACTTATTTCACTTCGCATAATACCCTCAATGTCCATCCATGTTGTCACAAATGGCTGGATTTCATGGGTTCTTATGGCTGAGTAGTATTCCATTGTGTATATATACCACATCTTCTTTATCCATTCGTCCCTTGATGGGCACTTAGGTTGCTTCCAAGTCTTGGCTATTGAGAATAACGCTGCAATGAACACACGGGTGCATGTATCTTTGCGCACTGGTGTTTTCAAGTTCTTTGGATAAATACCCAGCAGTGGAATAGTTGGATCATATGGTAGTTCTATCCTTGATTTTTTGAGGAATCTCCATACTGTTTTCCATAGTGGCTGCACCAGTTTGCACTCCCACCAGCAGTGTATGAGAGTTCCCTTCTCTCCACATCCTCTCCAACACATGTTGTTTCCTGTCTTGTTAATTATAGCCATTCTGACAGGCGTCAGGTGATATCTCATTGTAGTTTTGATTTGCATTTCCCTGATAGTTAATGATTTTGAACATCTTTTCATGTCTCTGTTGGCCATCTGTATATCTTCTTAGGAGAAACGTCTGTTCAGGTCATTTGCCCATTTTTTTATTGGGTTGTTAGTTTTTTTTGTTGTTGAGATGCATGAGTTCTTTATATATTTTGGAGATTAACTCCTTATCAGATGTATGGTTTGCAAATATCTTCTCCCACTTGTTAGGTTGTCTTTTCGTTTTGTTGATGGTTTCCTTTGCTGTGCAGAAGCTTTTTAGTTTGATGTAGTCCCATTTGTTTATTTTTTCTATTGTTTCTCTTCCCCGATCAGACATGGTGCTTGAAAATATGTTGCTAAGACCGATGTCGAAGAGTGTACTGCCTAAGTTTTCTTCTAGAAGTTTCATAGTTTCAGGTCTTACATTCAAGTCTTTAATCCATTTGGAGTTAATTTTTGTGTATGGTGTAAGGTAAGAGTCTACTTTCATTTATTTTGCATATGGCTGTCCAGTTTTCCCAACACCATTTGTTGAAGAGACTTTCTTTTCTCCATTGTATGTTCTTTGGCTCCTTTGTCGAAGATTCACTGTCCATAGATGTGTGGGTTTATTTCTGGGCTTTTGATTCTATTCCACTGATCTGTGTGTCTAGTTTTGTGCCAGTACCATGCTGTTTTGGTGACTATAGCTTTGTAGTATATTTTGAAATCAGGGAGTGTGATACTTCATCAGTGATATTGGCCTGTAATTTTCTTTTTTTTGTGTTGTCCTTGTCTGGTTTTGGTATCAGGGTAATGTCAGCTTCGTAGAATGAGTTAGGGAGCTTCCCCCCCTCCTCAATTTTTTGGAAGAGTTTGAGAAGGATAGGTATTAAGTCTTCTTTGAATGTTTGGTAGAATTCACCAGGGAAGCCGTCTGGTCCTGGACTTTTATTTTTGGGGAGGTTTGTGATTACTGTTTCGATCTCCTTACTGGTGACTGGTCTATTCAAATTCTCTACTTCTTCTTGATCCAGTTTTGGAAGGTTGTATGATTCTAAGAATTTATCCATTTCTTCCAGATTGTCAAATTTGTTGGCATATAGCTTTTCATAGTATTCTCTTATAATCTTTTGTATTTCTGAGGTGTCTGTTGTAACCTCTCCTCTTTCATTTCTGATTTTACTTATTTGTGCCTTCTCTCTTTTTTTCTTGGTGAGTCTAGCTAAAGGTTTGTCAATTTTGTTGATCTTTTCAAAGAACCAGCTCTTGGTTGTATTAATTTTTTCTCTTGTTTTTTTGGTCTCTATTTCATTTATTTCTGCTCTGATTTTTATTATTTCCCTTCTTCTACTGATTTTGGGCTTTCTTTCTTCTTCTTTTTCCAGTTCCTTTAGGTGCATTGTTAGATTGTTTATTTGAGACTTTTCTTGTTTGTTGTGATAGGCCTGTATTGCTATAAGCTTCCCTCTTAGAACCGCTTTTGCTGTATCCTGTAAATTCTGCCATGTCGTATTTTCATTTTCATTTGTCTGCAGGTATTTTTTTGATTTTTCCTTTGATTTCTTCGTTGACCCAATGGTTGTTCAGTAGCATTTTGTTTAATCAGCACGTATTTGTGGCTTTTGGATTTTCTTGCTATGGTTGATTTCTACTTTCATACCTTTGTGGTCAGAAAAGATGCTTGGTATTATTTCAATCTTCTTAAATTTATGGAGACTTGTTTCGTGACCTAATATATGATCAATCCTGGAGAATGTTCCACGTGCATTTGAAAAGAACGTGTATTCTTCGGTTTTTGGATGGAATGCTCTGTCTATATCTACTAGGTCCATCTGTTCTAGTGTGTCGTTTAAGGCCAATGTTTCCTTATTGATCTTCTGTTTGGATTATCTATCCATTGGTGTATGTGGAGTGTTAAACTCTCCTACTATTATTGTGTTACTGTCTATTTCTCTTTTTATGTCTGTTAATAATTGCTTTATATACTTAGGTGCTCCTACATGGGGTGCGTACATATTTACAAGTGTTATATCCTCTTGTTGGATTGTTCCCTTGATCATTATGTAATGCCCTTCTTTGTCTCTTTTTACAGTTTTTGTTTTAAAGTCTATTTTTTCTGATATGAGTATTGCTACCTCAGCTTTCTTTTCATTGCCATTAGCAAGGAGTATCTTTTTCAATCCCTTCACTTTCAGTTTTTGAGTGTCTTTAGGTCTGAAGTGTGTCTCTTGTATGTAGCATATATATGGGTCTTGTTTTTTTTATCCAATCAGCTACCCTATGCCTTTTAATTGGAGGATTTAGTCCATTGACATTTAAAGTAGCTATTGATAAGTATCTACTTACTGCCATTTTTTAACTTTTTTTTTGATCTCAGTGTTTTAGTAGTCGTGCTCTGTTCCTTTCTTCTTCTATACAGAATTGATGGTCTCTTTAGTTTGACCTTTGTCTGAAAGCTCTACTCTTTAATTCCCCTCCTCCCTCCTTTTATGTTTTTGATATCATATCTAACCTCTTTTTTGTGCATTTGTATCCATTACGTTCTTATCATGGACATAGATAATTTTTCCTATTTGTGGTCTTCTCTTTTCCCCTTAAATCAGTCACTTTAACATTTCTTGTAGCACTGGTTTCTTGGTGACAAACTCCTTTAATTTTTGCTTGTCTGGGAAATTTTTGATCTCTCCTTCCATTTTGAATGATAACCTTGCTGGGTAGAGTATTCTTGGCTGTAAGTTTTTTCCTTTTAGCACTTTAAATATATTGTGCCACTCTCTTCTAGCCTGTAAGGTTTCTGCTGAGAAGTCAGCTGATAGCCTTACAGGGTTTCCTTTATCTGTAACTTGACTTTCTCTTGCGGCTTTTAGGATTCTCTCTTTATCTTTAATTCTGGACATTTTGATTATGATGTGTCTTGGTGTGGGCCTCTTTGGGTTTATCTTGTTTGGGGCTCTCTGTGTTTCCTGTACCTGGATGTCTGTTTCCGTCCTTAGGCTAGGGAATTTTTCATCTATCATTTCTTGAAATAGATTCTCTGCCCCTTTGTCTCGCTCTTCTCCTTCCGGGACACCTATAACACGGATGTTAGTGTGCTTGATGTTGTCCTGGAGGTCCCTTAGACTGTCCTCACTCTTTTTAATTCTTTTCTCTTTTATCTGTTCAGCTTGAGTAATTTCTTCTAGTCTTTCGTCCAGCTCACGGATCCGTTCTTCTGTATCTTCTACTCTGCTTTTGAGTCCCTCTAGTGAATTTTTCATTTCCAGTATTGTATTCTTCATTTCTGATTGGTTCTTTTTTATATCTTCCATTTCTTTGTTGACATTCTCACTGAGTTCATCTATTCTTCTCCCCAGATCAGTGAGCATCCTTAACACTCTTAGTTTGAACTCTCTGTCGGGTAGGTTGCTCATTTCTGTTTCACTTAGTTCCTTTTCTGGGGTTTTGCCCTGTTCCCTTACTTGGAATGTATTCCTTTGCCTCTTCATTTTGCCTCTTTCCCTGTGCTTGTGTCTACGTATTAGGTAGGTCAGCTATGTCTCCTGCTCTTGGATAGGTGACCTTATGTAAGTGATGGCTTAGGAGGCTTCCAGTGTGCTTCCCTCAGTTCTCAGTGTTCCAGGGGAGACCCCTATGTGGGCTCGTGTGTCCTTCTGTTGTGGCCTGTTTGCTCTCCCTGTAGGTGCCCAGGGAGGCTGAGTTATGCTCCTGGCCAGCTGTTGTAATGCTCAGCTGCTTGTAGTTGTTGTGGGCTCTTCAGTCTCTTTATCAGGTGTGGGGATCCCCAGCACAGTTGGCTGCAAGATCTAATACCACATTTGTGTTGCAGTTTTTCTTTTAAGTGAGTAGGCCCCCAGCGTGGCAGGTTTTTAGGCTCAGGGGCTTACAATTGCTATAAGCCTCCAGCCTTTAGGTCTCTTGTCAGCTCTCTGAGGATTACAGCTGGGTGGGGCTGGCCTCAGGCATGGGAGCACCCAATTTTTTCAGGCTTTGGAAGGTGGAGCAAACCCCCAAGTGGGTCTTTGAGAAGCACAAGTCTTCTGCAGCTGACAAGCCCTGCCACCCACAGGTCCACACACACAATCAACACAGTCTTGCCCCGTGTGCACGCCCCGACCTCCCAAAGCGGACCCAGTCTCTCCATGGCAGGAGCCCCACACACTCTGCCACCACCCCACACTCTCCACCCGCTCCTTGTGCATGCCCTACCCTGCTAACGTCGGCTCAGTTGCCCAGGCTGCAGAGAATCCATTCACCAATCTATGCAGGCCCACAAGTTGCCTGAGGGCTTGTTGTTGGGTGGAGCCAGTCTCTAGGGTGGTCTGCCTGCCCTGGCTGAGCTGGATTAAATCGGTGCTCTAGTGGGTGGGGCAGACCTGGGCTAGCAGGCCCCAGAGAGAACTCCAATGGCGTCTGTGTCAGCACGCCCACACCAGGACACAACAATGGCTGCCGCCAATGTCCCAGTCCCTGGAGAGGTCTCACCTCTCACAGAGATGCACTCAGGGCCTATTAGGTGAGTCTCTTTTCACCAGAGCACTGTGCACCTTTCTTTCTGGTGATTTTAGGATGCTTTCTGAAATGGGTGAGTTTGCACGTGGGCCCTTCAAGAGTCGGTTTTAGTTTCTTTGTGAACGGGGTTTTCTGGGGGTACTCCCCAATGCTTTAGTAGCAGCCAAAGTCAGATATTATGCCACTTGTCTCGATTGTGCTGGGTCCACAAAATGCCCACAGCGGGGGCGCTCCCCGGCTCAGGGCCCCACGCCTCCAGGGAGGGCTGTGTACCTGTGCGCTGCTCCGGGGGCCGCCATGAAGCTGGCGTCTTGTGAAGGTGGTGTTTTTCCTCCCCAGAAGGGAGTTTCTGCCTCTTCCACCTCAATTAGGATTGTCCGTTGTTGCAGGAGTTCCTCTTATCCAGTTTTCAGTTCTGTCTCAGGGGTAATTTTTCCACGAGTGGTTGTAAATTGGCTGTGTCCACAGGAGGAGGTGAGTTCAGAGTCTGCCTACGCTGCCATCTTGACTTCCTCTCCCCTAGGTCTTGATAACCACCACTCTACTCTCTTTTTCTCTGAGTTTGTCCTTTTTAGAGTCTACATATAAGTGATATCACACAGTACTAAATATTTTGAAAATAAGTTTTAATAACTTGCATGAGGATTAAGATACATATTTTGATTTTAAGTGGAGCAAGAAAAAATAAAAACCTCTTACTTCTTAAATTTCCCTAGTTGTAGAAGATTCCAAATAAAAACAAATGTATAATATGAAATTATCAGTCATGAACATATTATACCTATTAAATAACAATTTAAAAAGACAGTTTTCATGAGTTATGTCATTGTTTCTCAAAGCATGGTCCATGTACTGAATGCCTTCAGAGGGTAAGCTAGCTTAGTTAAAGCAGCCAGTTGTGACTTTGTTACTGCAAAGTTGAGGGGGCTCTGACGTGTGGCCAGAAGAGTGCCAACTCCTCCAAGTCAAAGTATGGCAGAACAGACCCTTCAATATCAAGCCAAATCAAAAGTAAAGGTAGTAGTAGTCTAGTATGATTCAAAAGATAAATCATTCAGCCAATTAAAAAAACTAGTATTTTTCAAGTCCTGACTAGTGCTGTTAACACTTACCCATTAATTCAACAAATATCTAAGTTACTATGATGTGCCCTGCACCATTATAGGCCCCTCTAGAGATAAAATAGTGAACAAGACAGATATGATCCATGTCCTCATAGAGCTCACATTCCAGCAGTCAAGATAGCCAATAAACAAAATTAAATAAGTAAATGATATAGCATGTCAGATGGCGATATGTGTGAAGTAGAAAAGTAAAGCAAGCAAAGAAGATATGTACTTCCAGAATGTTACTATATACGTGTAGAGGAAGGGAAGGGTGATGCAATTTTGAACAACATAGTCAACTCAAGTATCTCGGAGAACTTCATCTTTGAGCAAAGGCTTGAAAGAATAGAGAGAGCAAAGAATGCAGATATCTGGAGGAAAAGATTCCAGACCGGGGGTAGTGTAAGCCAGGCACTATGGAGAATGGGAGAAAAGTGGAAGATACAGATCTTGTCCTAGAAGAACTTACTATCTGGTTGGGTAGGAAAAAACATACACAATTAAATGTTCCCCAACCTGTGCTTACCTCTTGGTGCTTTTCACATTGTATTTTAACTAACCAGTTACTTGGCTATCTTCTCCTAATAGACTGTGAGCCTCTTGAAGCAGGGGTCATGGTTTATCCACTTTTTTGTGTCTTCAGTGTTAATCACAGTATCTGACAGAGTAGATGCTCAATAAACTAATAAGCATGAATCAATTTAAGGAACAATAGTGAAGAGTCTAGGGCCACAGAGTCTTTCAAGCTATAAAATCCTCCAGAAGTTCAGAAAATGAAAAACAAGTGGAGCTGGATTTGTCGGAGTGGGCTTCATGGAGAAAAACGCACTTCAGATTAGTGATGGGAATGGGTGTGAATTGAGATGGGAGAAGTAATTCTCTCCTTCAGCAGCACAAAGTTGGAAAACCTCTCATTTTATAATATGCTAAAGAGATCTCTGAACAGTGTCCCATTTCTCAGATGTAACACTGAAGAATTAGTGACTGTGAGATTAAATTCACCCTAGAAGATGAACATTAAGCCTGAAGAATAGAGCCCCCCCATAGGTATACCCCACTAGAATCCAGATTTCCTAGATCTCTTTAGCACTAATGTTATTGGTCAATCACTGCTTCCAGGAGCCTGTATCTCCATATATCAGTTCTGTAAAACCACTGAGGCTAGAGAAACCTAATGACAAACTTTAATCAAAACTTTAATTCCAAAATTTAAACTGACAGAATCTTGATTCAGTGAATCTGAGAGGTGGACATTCCTCAGTGCACTAAAGCATTAGGAAAAAGACTTGTCAAGTGCCTTTCTAGTATTGTCATCATTTTATTTGGTTATTATCTGGTCAGGGAGCAGATTTATATTCCGACCCTTTCTATGCTTGAATATAAAAATCCTTCCTGCCAATTTTGCCGATTTCTATTTACCAGCCATTGATTTTTCTAGTGTGTTTCTAAATGGAGCTTGAAATTAACATGACTTTTCCTTTTATTCACTTTCCTCTATCCTGGCAGCATCAATAACCGGTCCAAGAAGAGGACCTGATTTGTGGGTAGAGGATGAGTGTTGCCATTGGAACTATCCTGCTCTGGCATTCATGGCAAGGTTAGTGAAAATTAGATTACCCTGGTGAGGAAAGAAAAACATGTTCCACCACATTTATGCTGCTCATAATCCGGTGCACATCCTATGTTTCAAAGAAAGAGTTAAAAAAAATTCAAAACAGGGGCCAGCCCCATGGCCGAGCTGTTAAAGTTTTGCATGCTCTGCTTCGGCAGCCTGGGTTCACAGGTTCGGATCCTGGGTGCAGACCTACATCACTCACCATCCATGCTGTGGTGGCGACCCACATACAAAAATAGATGAAGATCGGCACAGATGTTAGTGCAGGGCGAATCTTCCTCAGCAAAAAAAAAAAAAAAAAAAATTCAAAACATACTTTAGAAGTCTGCACATGGACAAAATAATGATTGGGACAGAACTTTGACTTGGAAGTGGAATTGAGGGAATGATACTCATGTCTGTATATTTGGATCCAACTAATTTGGGAGTAGTGATGTAAACATCATATTAATAAATAGTTTTTAAGAGTATCTAAAATTATAGAGGAAAACTACTTAAAATAGTGATTTTCAAGCCTCCTTATACATACCAGAAGAACTCATATGCTAATATCAAAAATTTTCTATTTCTCAAATCAAGTTTTGTATCCTTTGTTCAAAATATTCACTGTCCCTCCCTACAGGAAGATTATACACCTTTACTCTATTGTCTTCCGGCCTGGACATATGACCTGCTTTGACCAATGCAACATGGGTGGAAGTGATGTGTGCTGCTTCCTAGAACTTTTAAGAACAATCAAGTGGTCTAACACCTTGCTCTTTTCCCTCTAAAATAAAAATGTCAATGTCCCAGATAGAGACTGTTCCTTTAGCCTAGATCCCAGAGTGAAGAGAACATGGAGCAGGGCTGCAGTCAACCTGCAGAAAACTCCTAAGTGAGAAATCAATCTTTGTTTTTGTAAGCCACTAAGATCTTGGGGTTGTTTATTACTGCAGCATAACTTAACTGAAGCTGACTAACATAACTTCTAGGAGGCAAAATAGTATATATGCTGGAAGATAATGAGACTATTAAAAAGCATATATTTATGCATATAATTGCCTATACAAACATACACATTTTAAAATTTATTACTTTCAAGTCCCATATTGCTCTACCATCTCTAGTTGCTTGACTGTGAATTTGCCTATCTCTTGGTTCTGTGATGTTATCTTTCTTGGTGTTGAAGTTTCCCATATGTTTTATAATTTTTATTTTGAGCTCAACTTCTGTGAAGATGTGAGCATATTTTCTGCAGAAGACACAAATAGACCATGGGTTGTGATGGCCTCCTCTGTCATGGTTTCATAGATGTTTCTGCCTGAGTACTAAAAGATTCACCATTTCCAAACCAGTTTTTACATCCATTTATTAGCTCTAGGTCTCTACAACTCAAGGATAAGGCTCTAGTCTCTCTCATGTCACCTAAAGCTTAGAGAATTAGTGTATTATCTGTAAGACTCTAGGCCATCCAGAAGAGATTTTCTGGTAGCTATTCACAAATGATACATTGCTTTTCTGGCTCTGGGAAACATGTAGGAAACCCAATTCTCACTCCTTGCCCTTTAAAGAGCTTGTGATCTTGATAATAGGCCAGAGGCTGATTCACCACATAGCTAATGAAGCTTAGGTTTCAGGGCCTTACTTGCATAGGCTCCTTGTGTGGTCCAAGGAATGGCCCTAGAAATGTGTCCACATGATCATGGACAAGTGATCAATCATAAAATTGAAAAGTAAGATAATATTTAAGGAAAGTGTTCTAAATTGTAAAAGTTTCAGGTCCCAGAAAACTTGAAATTACTCATGCTCTTAGCCTGTAAAGCCTTAGATTCCCAGCCCCTAAGATAAGGTTGTTTAGAGTCCAGGTCCTTCACATTCTGTGCAGCTTCAATTATCATTCAGCACTTTAGTTGTGGTTTCTTCTTCATTTCCAACATCTAGAGATACCCCTTTTGTGCTTTCAAAGTTTTGTTACATTTAAAAAATATATTTTATCCAGCATTTTGTTTGTTTGTAGTGGTAGACTATTTCCTTTCTGCTCAGTGCACCATCTTGGCCAGAATTTATACACAACACTAAATTATACAGGGCTTCTCAACAACAGACACAATTTAACAATGGTCTGAATGCCCACCATGAGTTCTTTTTGATGCTAGACACTATGGAGAATACAAAATTAAAAAAAACCCATGGTCTCTACCCTCAAGGAACTTATAATTTAATTGAGATAATAAATCTAACCTCTGCAAAATAGTTAAAAATAATGCTATCCAAAGAACATGAAAACATGAATGCATAAAGATACATGCACCTCTGTGCTCATTGCAGCATTATTCACAATAGCCAAGGCTTGGAAGCAACCTAGGTGCCCATCAAGGGACAAAGGGATAAAGAAGATGTGGTATATATACACAATGGAATACTACTCAGCCACAAAAAAGGATGAAATCTGGCCATTTGCAACAACATGGATGGACCTTGAGGGTATTATGCTACATGAAATAAGTCAGAGGGAGAAAGTCAAATACCATATGATCTCACTCATAAATAGAAGATAAAAACAACAACAAACAAACACATAGAGACAGAGATTGGATTGGTGGTTACCAGAGGGGAAGGGGAGAGGGAGGAGGGCAAAAGGGGTGTATGGTGATGCATTGTAATTAGTCTTTGGGTGGTGAACATGATGTAATCTACACAGAAATCAAAATATAGTGATGTACACCTGAAATTTATATAATGTTATAAACCAATGTTACCTCAGTAAAAAAAAATAAAGTGTACAAAAATATTCAAGACGGTAATTGCCATAAGAGTCAGGAAGTTATGCCATATAATGAGGATTAACTAGAAGAGAAGGAATTATCCACACCAATATCTTAACATCTAAGATGTCTCAGTTTGCATTCTAATCACCTTTGTGTGTCCTATTTGGAACCCTTCCAAGGCCTTCCTGTCCCTTTTACACAGGGGAATTTAGAATTAGGAACATTACACAAGTAAAAGGTATAAAAATTTTTCAGAAAAAAAAACAGAAGGACTATAATCACTTAGGATTTTAAAATAATGGAAAAGTTATTTAGAGCCAAATCACCCATGGTAAGGGTAAAAAACGATGTCAGAATTGGAAAGGATCTTAAAGGTCAACAAGACAATCCCTTTATTGTATAGATGAAGAAATTAAGGACAAAAAAGACTAAATGGCAGTACTTGGTTCTATATTTCTACTTTTGTGTTCCAGACTTTCATTATAATGTGATAGCAGAAAAATATGTCATTTGGACAAATGGAAGAGGCTATCTGCAGGTTTCTTTCTACTTCCTAAAAGAGTTGTAAATGCAACTTCATTATTAAAAAAAATTTTAGTAGACAACTTGAGTATAAAATATTTCTAAACAAACTTACTTTTTGACTAATCAGCTTGATTTGATGAGATTTATATGAATAGGGACACAATTTTCCAGGGGATTTTTATATACTCTGAAACTTTTTAAAATCATATTTGTTTCTATTTTGAGCATTTAGGAACGTATATGAGTAGTTATTTAGTTTGACATTTTCCACATATGTTTGTCTTTTTGGAGGATCTGAAAATGCTGCCCAGAGTCTCAAGAGAAAGTTCATAAAGGGGCTGGCTACACAATTGGGGTAGCTTCACAGTTAGAATATTTTCACAAAGAACTTAGGACCTTGGTGTCATTTATACAGAGAGGTAGGAAGAGCTCCATAAGGCACACAAATGGCTTCCATACTCAACTGACAATTTAGAAAGGGCAAAAAACAAAATAAAAAAGACTTAACTGTCCCTGAAGACAATTTTCTCTCTTAGGAGTACAGAATAGAATAGTTCTAGTAGAGCCAATAAAACAAGGCATCTTGAGAAAAATCACAGAGAGAGAAAAAATAATGCCACCCTGATGATTTTCCCCGATAGTATACGAAAAAGTTAAAATGAATGTGGGATATGGTGGGGAGACGGTAAGTACAGGGAGGTAGAAGTTAAGAGCACAGACTTTAGAGTCAGCCAAAACAGAGATTGAATCCCAGTTGCCCAATTTATGATACGGCCTTGAGCCAGTTACTTAAGTTCTCTGATTCTCAGTTACCTCATCTGTAAATTTATAGTATCTCCTTTGTAATAATCCAGATAAGATGCTTAATATGGCACCTGGTGCATAAGAAGCACTCAATACATGTTAGTCATTATTGTTCTTCTTGGTTAAATATAAGAATATATTCCAAAACCGTATAGTGATCCCACCACCACATGTCTTCACAATCATGAGTAATCACAATTTTATTATATTTTTAAATGAAGTAAGCTTTCTTCATACTCCCCTCATGGAGTTGTTGTGAGGATAAAATGAGATAATGCATACAAAGTGCTTAGCACAGCGCTTGGCACATTGTAAGCACTCAAGAAATATTCACTGTTCTTATTCATAGAACAGACTGCTGGCTCCAGGCTCATTTGATCTGTAGCCTTGTTCAGAGAAGCAATTGTAAAATGACTGCAAGGGAAATACCTTACTGTAGTGACAGTAGAAAAGTCACATCCCAGTGGTATGTGTTAACACAGGGTCTCCATGGGATGCATATAAGAAAGAGACACTCTACTTAATAATCCCATCTAAACAGAGGTAAATAAAAAATAGTAGTCACAATATATCTAGTGAAATAGATGTTTTTCCAACAATCACCAGAGATGTGCCACAGGGTAGTAGTGATGGAAAACATCTTAAAGAATAAATGATATTGAAAGGCTGGGAACCAAACTTCACAAATACAACCTGATTCCTTTTTGTCTATGAATGTCTGCATCTGATTGGCATTCCTGTAGCTTCATTGATAAAGGTTGGCTCTAGCTCCTTCTGGGTGAAACTGGTCACTAATTCAATGATATAGTATGGCTAGAATTCTCCCATAAGTGGGAAAGACCAAAAAAAAAGAAAAAAGAATTCTACAGAGAACCAGGGAATGGCATATGAATTTGGGGGGAAAATTATTAAAAAAGGAAGAGGCTGTTACTAAAATATATTTACAGTAGTTTCTCAGAGCCTTGAGTGAATGACACTAAAGATACACAAGATACTTCCCCTGCAAACAAATAAACAAATAAGTTGCATTAAAAGAACTTTAACAACTAGTCAGAAAATTATACAGGGGTCCAAGAAAAGTTGGTATTTTCCTCGAGGCCAACAGTGCTACGCAAGGTAAGTTATTTGATATTAAAAGAAATGAATGAATATTTGATGTTAAACATATGTTCAGAAAAACAGAAAAGATCCTTCAAGGTGCCTTCAGACACCAAAGTTAATAGAGAAGGGTAAAGATATATGTCTGAATCCAGTCAGTTTGCTTTCCTGTGTGAGAAAGAATGTCATGATGATTTGATTAGAGAATTTTTAAGGCAATGGGTATATGTAGTATTCAGAGCTATGCAAGGCTGACTTGTGTGTTTGGCAAAAAAAAAATTGATTCATGTAAAAATTAATTAGCAGTGTAATTTACAGATGATAATCCCTTCTTCTTGCCAAGATTAATTGGAAGGGTATAGCTCCACAGGAGATCTTGGGCTATGCAAATTTCTACTGCCACAAAAGCAGCACTTATGTTTCTTTAGGGATCAAATAAATAACAATTTTATATGCAAGATGATGTCACAATGTTAGTGCCCCATCGGGGACAAGTCATCAAGTTCTTTCCTAGAGTCAATTGCTGCTGTTGCAAATATCTCTGGTACTAGATTTCAAACAAAATGAAAAGGAAAGAACGGGTCCATTGTTTTCCCCAGTTCTCTTTAGAGTAGACACAGGTAATTTAATACCCTAAAGGAGGAAAGTATCCCTAAAGGATAACCGATTCCAGCAGAAGAGTTAGTATCTCTCAAAATACATGTCCACATATAGAATTTCAGAGCTCTGCGTGAGAGAGCAGGCCAATACCCCACTACTGGTATGTCTAGAATATCTTCTCAATCTCACAATGTAGTTAAATTATATACTCTTACAGCTAGATTACTCCATTTGTGTCCAGGAGGAGACAGGAGGAACTTAATGTGATGAATATATTCATAGTCGCACTCAAAAACAACCAGGTCTACTGGAAATAGCCTCCAAATGGGTCTCCCTGCCTCGGGGCTTGTCTATTTTCAATTCATTTTTTACACTGCACCAGAGTGATTTTCCATCAGTGGCTCCCTACTACCTTTAAGGATAAAGTTTGAATTTTTTATTGTGACATAAACGGCCCTCCATTAGAGGTCCCAGCTTAATTTCCAGATTAATCTCTCAACACTCCTCTCCAGAAATTTTGTGGTTCTACCTCCTAAATATATTTTAAATCTATGCCCATGACTTGGTCTGCATACTCACTGCACTCACTGTGGGCCTTTCATACTTCTCAACTAGATAACCAAAATAACTCCCTAACTGATTTCGCTTCCTCCAGTCTATACCAGCTCCAATCTATGGGTCATATTGCAAAGAGTGCATCTAAAACACAATCTGATTATCTCCCTCCCCTGGATAAAAGCCTCCCACAGCTCCCCATTTCCTGTCGAATAAAGGCCAAGCTCACCGTAGCTTGGTTCACAGGGCCCCTCTCACGCAAGACGTGGGCATTATTCACCTCCTTAGTCTCACCCTTTCACCATCACATCCACATACCGGTGCTCCAGCTATACTGATTGTTACAATTGCCAGCATCCACCACAGTTCTTGTATATATGGCACAAGGTTTACACAAATGAAAATGAGTCTAAGAAGCAATCTTTCTTGTTGGTGAGTAACTTAAACAGCCAAGATTTGGGGGAAAAGAAGAGGCAAATAGATGCTATTTGCTCTGCTTTATTCCTTGCACACAGCTAGCCTCATGTCTACCTCCCTGTGGTACAGCTTTTAGTTCCCCAACTCTAAATGGCATTTTTATTTGGGTTTTTGGTTGCATAGCTATACAATTTTGCAAGCAAATATAAAGCTTGTAAGTTGGTCTTATCATTGGTTTCTAGAATCTTCTTGAGTAGGGTTTGCAAAGTTTACACAGGATGAGGAACCTTTACTACACACTATACCAGATAGCCTCAACCTACTATTCAAGAACATGATCATGTTCAGTAAACACTCACTCATTTTTGGCCTAAATTTTAAAATTATCTGCCATTAGCTCAATTCAAATATACTTACAGGCATTCAAATCCTAGTAATATTTGCTCTGAGTCCAAAGAAACAAGATAAATAAACTCCCAACTATGTATAGATTAATTATATTAGCTTGTATTTTTTTCTAAACCACAAAAACCAGGTTCTCTTTGCCTAAGGGTCTCTAGAATCTTCTAATACAGGGACGGGCAAACTTTCTCTGTAAAGGGTCAAAGAGTAAATAAAGTGCTCTGAGTCATAAAGTCTCTGTCACAACCTCCTAGCTCTGCCATTGTAGTACAAAAGAAGCCATAGGTAATATATAAATGAATGAGCACAGCTATGTTCTGTCGGGAGAAGAGGGAGAATCTCCCTCTGCCCTTTCCCTTAAGGTTCTTCTGGCTGGCCAAATAATCAACAAGACAGGTTAGCAGGAGAAAATAATACCAAGTTTAATAACATGTATACATGGGAGAAAGCAGGGACACTGCGTTTCTCAACACAGTAGCAGAAATTCTCGTCTTAAATACCATGTTCAGCTAATGACAAAGGAGGAAGTTTGGGGGGGGGAGTCAGTTACAGGAGATTACCACTAAAGCACAGTAAACAAGAGTAAGGTTATTATGCAGATTTAAGTCATCACCTTCCACATTGATAAGTCACTAGAAATGAGCTCATCCCCCTCTCTTCTCCAAACAGAGAGGGAGATACCTTTACAAATGGAGATTTCCCTTATAAATGTAAATGTTTGTCTGGCAACTCCTCGCAGGGCCATCCAGAGAATGTGGCCAGAGAGACAGAATTTCTGATAAGATGGGCTTGTTGGTGCCTTTCCTATTGTAACATCTATTTTACATTATATTACAGCCATCAGATGGAAGATCTGTTCCAGGAAGGAGCCACCATGTCAAATTCTTTAGGCAGTTAGTGGGGGAGGTCAAATGTCCTTCAGAGAAAACAATCAAGGTAAAGAGATATATTTCAGGGTGGCCAAATTTTGATCTCCCACAGTTCCAATAAAACTGTATTTACAAAGAGAGGCTGCTATAGACTGAATGTCTGTTTCCCCCCCAAATTCATATGTTGAAACAGATTCCCCCATTGTGGTGGTATGTGGAGGTAGGGCCTTGGAGGTGATTAGGTCATGAGAGTGGAACCTTCAAGAATGGGATTAGTGCCCTTATAAAAGAGGCCCCAGAGAACTCCCTGCCCCATTCTGCCATATGAGGACACAGAAAATGACCACCATCTATGAACCAGGAAGCGGGCTCTCACCAGACACTGAATCTGCCGGTGCCCTGATCTTGGACTTCCCAATCACCAGAATAGTGAGAAATAAGTTTCTGTTGTTTATAAGCTGCCCAATCTATGGTATTCTGTTATAGCAGCCTGAGCGGACTGGGACAGAGGTGATATGCCAAATTTGGCTTGTGGGCCATAGTTTGCTGACCTCAAACTATTTTGACTGTGATTCACATTAATAAATACATTTTACTCATCAATCACACTTGAGCCATACTTTTACAGACACACATATAACTAAAACAAAAATTTAACAGAAAAAATTATCCTTACTACATGCAATGTACTTTAATATTTCTAATTTGCTTCCAATCTATTTCCTTAGATTGCTGGTTGTAACCTACTAAATTGATTCTACAACCCACTAATAAGTTGTGACCTGCAACTTGCAAAACACTGTTGCCATGGATTTCACTGTTTTATTCATTGTCTGAATCACACGTCAGCAGTAACTTTATATTTGCATAACTAGCATTCAAATACTCATTTCTTCATTATGTAACCCATTCAACATAATTTATTACACAGCCACTATTATAATAAATATTAAAACTAATAAATAGACTGTGTGGTCACTGTAGAAGAAAGGTTACTTGCCAGTACAGATTCTGAATCCAACTGAGTGAACATTCCAGAAGTACTCTGAATAAGTGCTCAAATATGCCACTTTGAATGTTCCGGCTTTGCAACTTTTCCCAACTTAAAGCAGTTTCTCTGCCACTTTCCTCCTGCATTGCTGTCTTAAGGTATGTTCCAGAAACACAGTGAGTTTTCTAGAAGTTTTCAGAGCTCGGCAGCAAAGACTGTGAGACCTAATAATTGTTTCTGAATGAGAACTATCTTTAGCCTGGGGGACTCTCTTTCTGCTTGGCCTCTGAAGTTAATTGATCAATCTACAAAATTGAAAAGAAAAGCAAAGCACAATGTGGGAATCCAAAGGCTCTTTATAACACAGCCTAGAGGCTAAGTGAATGTCAGTTAGCAGGGCAACATCCAGAATTTAAGGAAGGTAATTGGTTGCTTGGTTTATATCCCTTTTGCATTATGACCAGAGTTCTTAATGACAACTCCACATCAAGCTTCTTTCAAGTGTGAGAGGCTTTAGGAGCCCAAAAGCTAAAGAAAGCCTTATACTATTCAAGAATGATGGCTTCCATATTAAGACAAGTGTTGCCACCCGGAGTGAGAAAATGGGTGAAAAATAATAATTTCAAGTTTATGAGTTAGAATTGAACTGGTTGATGTTATTCAACTCAAGATGTGAACTGTACTCTTCCTCAGCTGAGGAGTTAAATTATGAGGGACCAAAGAGGTCCCTGAAATAGTATTTAAGCTTAAACCATTTTAATCATAAATGTGGTGGTAGAAGATATGTCTTAGTTATGGAAATCAGTTCCTGATTAGCTGGGCCAGACAGCAAAGAGAAATTATTCTTTACAATTTAGATGGATACTTTGAGAATTAACAACTGTTCCGTGAACTCTTGACCACAGATGAGCTGTTTGGGACGGTGAAAAATTTTCACAGAGCACAGGGCCACTGTGGTCTAAGAAGAGTCACTGCATTTACCCTGGTTCTTAATTTATTCCCAAGATTTAACTCTATAATCTATCCTTGGAAGCTTTTGAGGTGGAGAGAAATGAAAAAGACATTGAGAGTTGCAAATTCCTAGTTTAGTGTCTCACTTGAATAGTCCTACATTATGTAGCAAAAATAACATAATGGAATTTGTTACCCCTCAGGATACTGTAATAAATCTAAATAACTATCCTCTTTTCCATCCTGTCCCAGAAGAAACAAGTATTTACATAAATTCATGGGTGATTAAATGATCCACATTTCTCAACTGAGTGGAGTAGGAGATTTGGTCTCTTTCTCCTTCCTTTCTACCTAGCCCAGTGGGTGGCAGTGATCTGAGCAAGGGTACTCTGTTTCACAGGTTCAAATTTCCTTTGACTGGGCTGTTCCAAGTTCTAGCCTGGGGCACAGAGAATTAATAAGCCTATTTGGTTCTAACACTCAGCTACATCCTCCAGCCACCTAGCCTTTATAGTATTACAGGTGTTTTTTCCATCTCGATCACCCAACTTTGTGTTTTCTCAATTGGTTTAGAACTCAAGCAAGGAAGAGGTATGCTACAGGATGTATTAGACCCCATGAAGACCTCCGACACTTTCCTAACTGGTCTTCCTGTTTCTAGTCTTAGTGTCTTCCAATCCGCCCTCCACACTGCTACTAGAATAATCTTCCTAACACACGTCTGACCTTGTTACTACCTTGCTCAAAATATTAAGATGGCTTCACTGATTTCTCTTACACTCAACAAAGCATGTTATATTGTAAGTGAATGAAAATAATGTTATTATTACAGGAATAAAGTTGAATGCATTTTTATTTATTTTAAAAAGTAAACCATAAAGTTTAGAACTTTATTATTAGTAGCTGTATTAGTTTTCCAGGACTGTCATAACAACGTAACACAGACTGGGGAGCTTGAATGACAGAAATTTATTTTCTCAGAGCTCTGGAGGATAGAAGCACAATAGAAGGTCGAGATTAAGGTGTTGGCAGAATTGCTTTCTTCTTCCTTGGCTTTTAGGTGGCAGCCCTCTTCCTGTGTCCTCACATGGTCTTCCCTCTGTGTCCTCATCTCCTCTTCTTATAAGGACACCCGTCATTTTGGATTAGGGCTTCTCCCTAATGGCCTCATTTTACCCTAATTACTTCTTTAAGGGCCCTGTCTCCAAGTACAGTCACAATCTGAGGTACTAGGGATTAGAACTTCAACATATGAATTTAGGGAGACATGATTCAGCTCCTAACAGTAACCAATGACTTATTTAACGCAAGCAGCTCACAAATTGCAGTTCACCAATATGCCTCAAGATAAAGTACAGATCTTTAATACGACATAAAAGGGCTTCCATGTTTAAGTCTATGTCAACTTTTCCAGCAACATCTTTCACTTCTCTTTCTTACACTAAATTTCAGCGTCATCAAACTACTTTCAAACTGCACCTTGTTGTTTCACGCTGCAGAGCATTCATGTAGGCTGTTCTATGCCTGAATACTTTCCCTCACTTTGTCTAACAAACTTATATTTATCCTTTAGAACCAGCTCAAACTTCATCTCTTCTCTGACCACAATTTTCCTTGTACGTATGTCTGACAGAACCTACCACAATATGTTATATTTTATTTTTTAGTATGTCTGTCTCTTCTACTATATGGGGAACTCTTTGAGGGCACTGATTGTATTTTATATATAATATACATATATACATATACACATATACATATATATATGTATTTTTTAAATTGAGGTAATGGGTTTATAACATAAATTTCAGGTATACAATGTTATAATTCAACATCTGTATGTACAACAGCATGCTCACCAACAAAAGTCTGGTTTCCATCCATCACCGTACAATTGACCCCCTTTACCCATTTTGCCCTCCCCCCCAGCCTCCTTCCCCTCAGGTAACCACCAATCTTTTGCCTGCTTCTATGAGTTTATTTTTGTTTTGTTTTGTTTGTTTTATTTTTTTATATTTCACATATGAGTGAACCCATACAGCATTTGTCTTTCTCCATCTGACTTATTTAACTTAGCATAATACCCTCAAGGTCCATTCATGTTGTTGCAAATGACAAGACTTCATCTTTTTTATGGCTGAGGAGTATTCCTTTGCGTATATATACCACATCTCCTTTAACCATTCATCTGTCAATGGGCACTTATGTTGTTTCCAAGTCTTGGCTGATCACTAACTATGAGGGAAATGCAAATCAAAACCACAATGAGATATCATCTCAGACCCATTAGAATGGCTTTTATCAAGAAGACGAGAAATAACAAGTGTTGGTGAGAGTGTGGAGAAAAGGAAACCCTCATACGCTGCTGATGGAATGTAAATTGGTGCAGCTATTATGGAAAACAGTATGGAGATTTGTCAAAAATTTAAGAATAGAATTTCCATATGATCCAGCTATTCCACTTCTGGGTATTTATCCAAAGAATATGAAAACACTAATTTGGAAAGATATATGCACCCGTATGTTCATTGCAGCATTATTTACAATAGTATTTTATTTATATTTTATGTCCCCAGTGCTCACCTGTGCCTGGCACACAGTGAGTACTCAATAAACACTTATTAATAAGCATATAAATAGTTAGATTATTAAAGAAAAAGTAGATTTGTTTAGGGGTCACTCTTAGCCTTATGAGACTGAGTACTATAAAGGACAACCAAAATGATTTTCCATAAAGCATTTTTGGAAACTTTGTCAGCTAGAATGCTGAACAAGATAAACCACTAATCTGACCTGCATCAGCATTTTGTCAAGGGAACGGATTTTAGCATTTTTCCTAAACCATTCCAGGTGTTTTAGAAATCCAGGAAATACAATTAAGAGTAAGGACCTGGAAGTAAAGGTGGAAAATACTACGCAGAGGTCAAGGTCAGATTTTGCCAGTCTGAGATTGTAGCCCCAAGGCCCAAGTGCAAGGAGAAGGAAGAAAAGGAGGGAATGAGATAGCTAGAGTCTAAGGAGCAGGGCATCCTGGAGGATGACCTGGGGGCGTTGAGTGCTTGACTGCAGTTGGTAGTAGTCTCACATCATTGTAATCCTGGATTCCAATTTAGCTAACTTCCTTCCACTTGACCAGTCTGGTCCCTCACTGAGATATATATTTTTTAAAATTTTCCAGTCATGTATCATTTTTCTAGATTCTCCATGAAGGCAAAGATGATGTTTTATACATCTTTGGTGTGTCATATGTCACATAGAGTTCCTATTCAGATGAGCAAGAGGAATAATTGTTGATTCATTATGCTTGAAATTCAGAAGGAACATCATATGGCATGCAAAGGACAAAGGTAGATACAAAGAAATAGAGGGAAAAAATAGAAAAAAACAAATCAACTGAGCAAGTGAAAACAACAATGGTGGGATTTTTCCCAACATATCCACTTTACTTTGAGATACAGCCCAGGGATAGAGTTTTCTTACCATGAGCTATTTCTTTATAGTCATTACAGAATTACAGGACAAAGATTGCCTTTCTTCAGCCTCTGTCTCTGATAAATGGATCAGCTTCATTGGCTATCGTTAGTGACAGTCCTTGGTCTTGACAGCCTGACTTAATTAATCTATTTAATTTATTGATCAAGCAGACAGCAAAAGAACATTCCCCATTAAATGGGTTTTTTATCATCTGGAGTTATAGAGCTAAATGTCTTTTTAAAATCTGAAATTTAGTTAGCACATGACATGCTGTCTGTCTTAGAAACTACTTGTGAAGAGGAAAATGCAAAGATTAAAAATGGCTCTGTGGCTTTAAGTAATGACCAAGAGGTCAGACTGTAAAATTGAACTCTATTCTGCCTGTCCACTTCACTGAAACTGCAACGCAAAGCAATATTATCTCCAAGTAGTTTTAGGCTGATGCCTGAAGTTAGTCATTAAACTATATTACATATGTTGTGCCGAGCAGGCAGGTGATAGGCTGTGATTTTCTGAGGTCTATTATGTTCATTATAGAGAAAGTGGCTACCTTTATTCCAATTAGAATAAATTCCCTTTCTATCCAGATCCAATAGCTTATTTTTTCCCCAAATTACAGCTCCATGGCCAGCTCCCTAATACCAGTCTGTGATAATTACAGCACCTACCATTAATTGGGATCCAGGGACTGCACTAGGCACTCTAACATGTTTCTCATTTGATCTACACTTCAGTCCTGTCAGGAAAGTCTCATTACCTAAGCATGTTTTGCAGCTGAGGAGACAGGCTCAGAGACATTATGTGGTAGGGCTGGAGTTTGAACCCAGGTCTGTGTGATTCCAAAGCCTGTGCTCTTTCCACTATACCTTGCTGCCCTGCTCTGACTTTGCTTTAGCACATAATTTAGCACTTGCATAGAGGTGTCTTTGTGTCACTTTCAGGTTGTTTCATGTCTCTTTCAGCAAACTAAAAGCCTTTATCCTTTCCCTTTACTCTTGGCCTTCACGCACCCAGAAGATTCATAGGTAAATAAATGCCCACGAGTAGAGGCACCCATGGATATTTCAGTAGAACAGCTGGACACAGTGAGCTCTTTAAGGTTAACACAGCATCCAAGGTGGAGGGAAAAACATATTAGCAATATAGCATACACCCTAGTAGCCTAATTAGAAATAAATTTAAAAGCCATTTGAACAAAACCTCAATGGGAGAAGAGCTGAACAGGGTAGGTCAATCAAGCCATTATCTGAATAAATTTAGTACTATATTACTGTTTCAGAGTCTCAGCAATGTGAGAAAGAGATTAATTTCTGGTCTTCCTTGCAATCCAATTTTTATTTATTTCCAGCCAGCTGTCTAGCTAAAGAAAGACTATTCTTATTCAAAGGCTAAATGAAAGGTCACTGGCTCTTGAAGATATTTTCAGATCCTTCGGGGGAAAACTTGGCTTTTACTTTGTCTCCATGTAATACCACTTCATTCATATCATTCTGATTTGAGCATTTTCTTATAAATTGATTGTTTTCAAATGCAATAGTCTTTTATTTTAGACCAGACACATGCTTCACACTAAACCAAGACCAAACAGATGAATGAAGGTGACATGAATGGTGGTTTAAATTTTCTTAAAGTTTCCGTTTCTGTTGATCTATGAATTCTTTGGAAAAGGTAAGGGCTCCTAACAGCTCTGGGTAAACGCATTTCAGTTTTATTCTCTTTTAATTGCTAGTTTTACTGAAATACAGAAGTTTGGCTTTGTTTTGAAACAAATTTGTTCACAAGTTTATTTGTTTGTGTTTAACTTTGCCTTGGTTTATGGTTCACTAAGAAAATTAACAATTGGATTTGTAGTAGGAAATTAGTGCACTTCATGCCACTAGGAGGTCTACAACTGAGGTCAAGTCCCACTCTGATTGCTGAGAATCCTGTAAAGCCTGTACTGTAGGTACTTAAAAAAATGCTTAATTAATGTGAGTTGCAATCATTTTAAAATTTCCTCTGAGCATCTACCGTGTTCAAACTCTCTGTTAGACATAAGGACACCAAGTAAGTATAGTTTCTTTCTTTCTTTTTTTTTTTTTTTACGGCCCCTCAAAGTGGTTTTTTATTTATTTTTTTATGTTCATATTTTTATTATTTTTTTATTTTTATTATTTTTAATTTTTTGTTTATTGCAGTAACATTGGTTTATAACATTGTAAAAGTTTCAGGTGTACATCATTGTACTTCTATTTCTGCTCAAGGAAAAAAAGGAATCCCAAACCTTGGACCCTGTAGTATTTAGCAGTTAAATCAAGGAGAATTTTGATTTATATTTTCATCCTGGTACCAACACATGCCTTTATTATCATTATTAATACCTCTATTAAAGTCTAGATTCTTCTTTCAGCCTAGGATCTGAATGAGGGAAGACTATGGGGACTGAGTGACTAAAGTTTGTGAGAATATTGCCTCCTGCAATATAAAGGTGTGAGTATTCTAAATACAGTGCCCCTTATTTTCCCCTAAAACTGCAGGACTCTAAAAATTAGCTAAAAGAATGAAGATTTGTTGAGTATGTATAACTGTATGACTGCTATTGGCAGCAGGTACTATAGGGACAAAAACATGGATTCGGGGGAAGAAAGCAGTGACATTCCACATGGCAGCCCTGACTAATCTGAATAGTGGGAGGACTCAAAGCTGCTACCCAGGCAATAGTGTTCTGCAAGCCGTTCAATCTCTACTTGTTCTCAGTTCTCAAACTGTGGCCTGAAGACTGTTGGTAGACTACAAGAGTCCTCCATAGACAATCCATGCTGGCCCCTAATTTTAATTTTTATAATAAGGCCACACAATACTAGTTTCCAGCAAGAAAATGTAATAGCAACACTTAATAAAGAAACAGGTTTCACTTTACTGCAATCTCATAAAAGTGGTTCTAGTCTTTCCACTAATGCTGGAGTGGGAATTTTCTTTTTGGAGGGCCAAATTTTGGATAGTAAATATATTATAGGAGATAATTCGTTGCATCTGTGAACTGAAAAATGTTTGAGAATTACTAATCTGCTGTGATCTGGTACATCTTTATAATGCTTCATCCTCCAGCCCTTGGAGCATCAAGAAAGGACAAAGAAGTTTGCACACAGAAAGGATAGTCATTTCTCAACACGCTGCCACTGCAGGTCTAACATCTTAACTCCTAAACCTATGTGCCCCAACCTGTCTTTCTCTTACCACTAGGGAGACCCCATGACCTTTTCAACTACTCTATAATAAACTGACTTCTCAAGTACTTAGAAGTCAGGTTGGGGGTGGGAGTTCTAGCCTCCAGAAGCCAAATAAGCGTTTGCTCAGTTGCCTGTAAGATAACTAGTATTTTTTTAAGTTCTGAGAAGTGCTGAAGCAAACAATAGTGGTTTGTCACATGTAGAAGTTCGAAAAGTAATATGGCATTATGGGAATTTTCTCAGCCTGTTGTGTAAACAGTACAAGACAGCCAATTTCACTCAAGTAGAGAAAGCAAAGTTTGAGGTCAAAGGTGAAAAACTGACAGAATTGTTTCAAAGCCACTGGAATAGTTAAAAGCAGATTTATACTGAAATCTCACTTTCTGATTAGAATAAATTAAACCAGAGATTATAAGTCTTTATATAGTATTGTAGAAATCATTTCCTCTATAAATTTTATCTATCTGTGAATCAAAGCTATTAAAATCTTTTATTCTTGATAAACTACAAAATGCATATATTAATGTAGCTTTGAAGATAAGATTTGCAAAGGCCAAAAAAAGCTACCAATTTCTATGAGCTGAATCAATCAGTGTACGAGTGCCCACTACCATTATGTATAAGACGCTGGTACTAAGCATGGCAGGAGTGGGGGTAGTTAAAGAAGTATAAGAAATTATTCCAAGATTAAGTGTGCATACTCTCTTAACATGCAAGAATTCACAATAATGAATGTAGACCTCTAAAGGCATTTTAATCATTCATGACCTTTCAAGGTCATGTGGAAAATAATTCTTTATTAAGCCATTCCCTTTTGGTTAGAGACTAATTTCTGTCATCCATTTTTCATTTGAGCTTCTGCAGAGTTTGTTCTGATTTCTTTCCCTGTTGTGAATGTGAATGTTGTCTTGTTGATACATCCAATACACAGCTGAGTTTCAGCACTTAGAAGGCTTTGGGCTTTGAGATAATAAATATTTGAATAGCAGGTAACTGAAATTTTCTATGTCTCAAATATTTTATGATCTTTAGTCTAGAGACATTCCCATAAGAAAAAAGACTTTGCAAATCATTTGGGTCAATCTTCTTGGAATACTATATGCCATGGTTTTGCTGCTCCAAATTGTGTTAATGATCCTGTGGTGGAGGAAGGGAAGCAGCAGCAATAGTAAGAGTAATTCTAGCTACCTTATATTGAGTGTTCACTATATGCCAGGCAATCCGTCAGATATTTAACATATGTTAGCCCATTTAACTCATACCACAAATCTACACGGTAAAATACTATAGTTGTCCTCATTTTGAACTACTGAGCCTTAGCACAGTTAAAGAACTTACTCAGGGTACCACAGCTGGTAGTTGGCAGAGTTGAGAACTGTACTCAGGCTATCTGATTTTAAAACCTATGCTGTTAACCATGTGCTCGAGGATACAGGCTCTTTAACTCTGTGAGACACTCTGATGGGAGAAATCTGGGCTGTCGCCCTTAGCTTCCGCTTAACCTCTGGTATACTGACCTTTTAGCTTCTCTCATTTTGAATCACAATTTTCTCACCATGTATCAGCCTTGGTTTCTAGGCTACTCTGGCACAGATTGCCATTCCCTCACCCCATTCCTTCCCCTTGGATTACATATTCTTGCTTCCTAACCCATGTGAGTAAGTAGTTTGCCATCTCCAGTTAAGATTAGTCTGACTCAGTAGCCCCAAGCTCTGCCATCCCATCCATCCTGGAATCCCAGCTCCTGTCTTGTTTTCTGGACCCGTGTCTGGACCTCAGTCTAAGACACTCCATTTGTTAAGAAGATGCGGATTTGCTTACAGTCCAGGGTAGAGGCCAATCCCTTAGTTAGCCCAGAATGAACAGACATGCTGGCGCGAGGAACAGAGGCTCACATTGTGATTCTAGAGTCATTTATAAAAGCCTCCCATAAAACATATTTCATTCACAAAAGATTTTGGATCTTATAGAAAGATGTGATGATTTACCACTGAATAACCACAATAATAGAATGGATATTTTTAAATTTGACAATGCATTTTTCAGCAACTGAAAGTGCTGGCCGTAAGGAAAACAATGTTCCCTTCTCGTTGACTCACACCAATATGAGGGGAAAACGGCCCAGGTCAGAAAATTATAGTCTTGTGATTCCCTCATTCCTTGAGCCTATTTTGTGACTTCTAGCTCTTTGGCATTGACTCTCAGTTCATATCTTGTTTATTCCCTTTTAGATATTGCTTTATAAATGTTCTCATACATTTTTCAAACATTCTATTGCTTGCCTTACACCACAGCATTCCCAAAGGCAAAAACATTTTCTTTCTTTTGTAACCAGCCCCTGCTCCAGTTTTTCTGCATATAGTGGGTGCTTGACACATGCTGTTTACTGGATGTACTCCTACTGGAGAGTGTCCTTGGGCTGTTAGGATTCCATATTTATACACAGGAAGTCAACAGAAAAAGGCAGACAATTTCTCTGAATGCTTTTCCAAATAGCCTGTGTGGAATTACATGGGGCTTTTTTTATGCATGTGTGGTTAAATCCTAGATGGTGACTCATGAAACAATGTCACATTTCACACTTAGGAATGATTATGAATAATTATCCCTGGGCTTTGGTTGAAAGGAAAAATGAAAGTTTTGAATGAGTCTTTTCTTTCTCATCACTTAATGACACCTTTTAAAAGAAAATTAGGGCTGCCCGATGACCTACACAGCTGTTTCTAAAAACCTGAATGTAATCGAGTGGAAGATCTGAGTTAGGTAACTGCATTCCAGATACAAGTCACCAACATGAAAGATTTAAATAAACTATTTCCTGATATACTAAAGGCTATTTATCCATTTAAAAAAAATTGTGCATAAAGACAGCTCCAATAACTTCTTCATGTTGCCCAGATGACCCTTCCTAAAACACCATTTAATTAAATCATTCTCATGCTCAAGTACTTTCAGTAGCTTACCATTACCTAAAAATGAATTCAGACTCCTCTGCCTGGTTCTCTACTTCTTTCACAATCTAGTGCCACTGGTGTCACTATGCTCTTTCCACTACCTTGCAACACAAATCCTCTGGTCCTGCTAAGCCATACTCTTCAATGCTCCCTCACAACACATATAGTGCCTAATACCCCAGAGAGTTTACTCAGGTTTTTCACCCCATAAACCCCTCCTCTACCATGTAACAGCTACATTCTTTTTCACCAGTCCTGAGGGGCTCAGCTCACGTCCCACTTTCCTCAATGATGCTTTTCCTTACACCTGCCCACTATAATGACCCATTGTCCCTACTAAGAAGCGCCCCAGCACTTTGAATCTTTAATCAAAGTCATTCTACTCTGATCACGTAAGGATGCTGCCTCTGATACCTGTTGGTACCATTCATGTAACACATGATCGTATCCTTATTTTTGATATTTTATATTACAATCATGTGTCACTTAATGATAGGGACACATTCTGAGAAACACGTTATTAGGTCATTTCATCATTGTGTGAACATCATACAGTGCACTTACACAAACCCAGATGGTATAGCTCTCTACACACCTAGGCTGTATAGTACTAATCTTACGGGACTACCATCATATATGCAGTTGGTCATTGACCAAAATGTCATTATGTGGCACATAATTGTACTATGAACGTAGTATTCATCACACCAACAAGACTGTAAGCTTTTAAAGAGCAAGAATAATGACCAATTTTTCTTAATATTCTCCCACTATCTAGCATGGTGCGGCTTAACTAATAGTAGGCACTCAATAAATACCTGACTTGAATTACATTTAACAACTGCCTTTTCTTTGGAATGCATCTTTTAAGTGCCTACATGCTGATGTGAAACCAAAAGGAATTTTAATTACCCACAAGTAAGTTGTAGCAGACGCTGTTGCTTCCCTCACTAGATCCCCTTTACTGTACTTGTGCACCCATCACCCAGCTTCTGTGAGGGTTGGCTGCTAATGGCTTACAGTTGTACCCTTCTCAGGAGCTGATAGAAGCTGTCTCACCTGCATATTCCAGGGGGCTTATGCCCCTCATGCCAAAAGCAACCCATAGCCAATGACTGACAGATGTGGGGTACAAAAGTCCATTCTCCTTGCCTCTGGGCAGGACAAACTCTATGATGTAATTCATGCCCTAAAGGCTCCAGTGGGATCAGGCTATACTTTTCCTGAAGCTACACCCTTACTTAACTTCTTCTCCTGCCCCATCCTGCTTCCCTTACTCCCTTACAGGTTTTTCTTGAGCTCACTCTCTCATTAAACATTTGCACAAGAATCCTAATCTCAGGCTTAGATTCTAGGAAACACTACCTGAGACACAAGTATTACTAAAATAGATAATAAATTGTGTATGTTTATAGGTGCTTCTAAGTAGCAGAAAATCTTTGACAAACTCTGTTATCAGAGAATATAATATCAACAAAAAACATCATTGTCCTTTCAGACAGCTATACAAAACTTTGGGGTGACTGGCTATCAGTAATATACATGGTATGAATGAGACAGAAGTGAACTCAAAGAGGATCCACTTCCGTGGTTCTCAACCTCTGCTCTCCATCTCAACAAAGATAAGGAACACTCTATGCTCCCAAGGTAATGGTAGCTTTGAACTTCAAAGAGGTCAGAGGAGTATGTTAAATCTTGGTTAGAAGGTTGGGAAAGCCTCAGAGTTGATTCTGATGAATAATCCCCACCCCTGACTCTGATCTAGTTCAACTTCTTAATTTTTTACAAATCAGGAAACACAAGAGGCATAAAGGTCAACTTCTCCAAGGTCACAGAACTGCTCTGTGGCAGAGGAACCAGAACTCATATCTCCATATACCTAGTACAGAATTTGATCTAATGTAGTATTTCCCAAAATGTCCTTTGTGGACTAGTCACTAGTTCTATGAGATGTTCTATATGAAAAAAGTTCGAAATACTGCCTAAGATATCCCTTTCCTGGAAATTCACAAGGAACATTAGCACATTAAAGATGCTGAAAAAGCATACATTAAAATATAAGTTTTCCCCAAACTTAATTAATCCCAGATACTTCCTCTTTTTTCATATAGTACTTATTAACCAACATCCCTCAGAACTAGTCATCCATGGTACTCACTTTGGAACAAGCTAGCCTAATCGATTATCCTAAGGAGTTGCTAGGTACTATGAACATTTATCTGGGTAAAAATTATTCTATTCTTAATGTTTAAAGGAAGAATAGAAAATGTTAGAGACTTGGTTTTAATTCCAAGAAAAGAAAGGAAAGAAGGAGGAATCAGAAGGCTCATAGAAAGTTACCAACCACTTGATATTATCATTAAAAAACATATTAATACTTGGGCACCTATAGAAACCTCCTAAATGCTAGATCATCACAAGCTAAAAGTTGTAGGAACACTTATAGAAGGAATAAAAGGTATTTGGAAATGTTGTTCAAGCCTACACGGTCAAGGCCAGATTATAGCTTAAACAAACTAAGCAAAGAAAATGGCCATGTTAAATTTTAGGTGGAGTTATTACATCCCACACATTCCCTCAGAGAGACCAAAATCATAAAGAGCTACAACTTTCACCTGTATACAAATAATAATAATAACAATAATTATAATAATAATAATAATAATAATAATAATAATAAATTACCAACCAGAATATAAGTAAGATGCATTATTCATGTTTAAACATAGCCCACAGGTCACTGTGGTTGTTTCTTGATGTGTATAATAAACACCATCAAACAGAATAGATCATCCTATTAGCCTCTTTCCATTGACCTCTTAATGTCAATGCTTGAAAAATAGGGACAAACATTCGATTTAATCACTACCACAAGGAGGCCAAGCATGACTGCTACTACAATGTTATGTCTGGCTGTGGAAAATGAGATTGAAGTCAGTGGAACTTAAGGCAAGTTCTTTTGTTTTGAAACTGTGGCTAAGGATTTCACTCACAGAAGGACTTTTTCTAATGCACTGTTAGCATATCAGGTAAGGCTTCACGTGGGACAGGTGAGGGAGAGAAGAAAAGCATCAATTTTAATAATGACTTTGTATCAGTGGTGCCAGTACTAGTGGCATAAATTTCTACTCTACACAAGCGGGTGATACTGGATTTTTTAATTTAATTTTTTGAGTATGTAGTATGCATAGCCTTGTACAAAGTGCTGAGGAACTGGGAGTATTAAAAGCAGAAGACATAGTCAAAAATTTGAAATCTAAATGAAGTGACATTTCAAAAACACATCAAACAACTAGAAAGTAACTAATATGATCTATATGGGACATATAACGAAGAGATAAACTTGGCAATATAGGGTAGAGCCAAGTTACAGAGACTTCAACACCAAGGTTAAACTTCCTCTTTAGCCTATAACATAAGTTTATGGAATCCATTTGTTTAATCTAGAAATATTTTTTACAAGGAAAATCATAATCCTCAAACATACCTGTTTCCCACAGCTAATATCATCCTCAATGGTGAAAAACTGAAACCTATCCCTCTAAGGACAGGAACCAGACAAGGATGCCCACTCTCACCACTCCTATTTAACATAGTCCTGGAAGTCCTAGCCAGAGCAATCAGGCAAGAAAAAGAAATAAAAGGGATCCAAATTGGAAAGGAAGAAGTGAAACTATCACTATTTGCAGATGACATGATTTTATATATAGAAAACCCTAAAGAATCCACCAGAAAATTTTTAGAAGCAATAAACAAATATGGTAAAGTTGCAGGATACAAAATCAACATACAAAAATCAGTTGCATTCCTATACACTAACAACAAAGTAGCAGAAAGAGAAATTAAGAATACAATACCATTTACAATTGCAACAAAAAGAATAAAATACCTAGGAATAAACTTAACCAACGAGGTGAAAGATCTGTACACTGAAAAATATAAAAAATTGCTGAAAGAAATTGAAGAAGACACAAAGAAATGGAAAGATATTCCGTGCTCTTGGATTGGAAGAATTAACATAGTTAAGATGTCCATACTCCTAAAGCAATCTATAGACTCAATGCAATCCCTATCAAAGTTCCAACAACATTTTTCACAGAAATAGAACAAAGAATCCTAAACTTTATATGGAACAACAAAAGACCCCGAATAGCTAAAGGAATCCTGAGAAAAAAGAACAAAGCTGGAGGTATCACACTCCCTGATTTCAAAACATACTACAAAGCTATAGTAACCAAAACAGCATGGTACTGGCACAAAAACAGACACACAGATCAATGGAATAGAATTGAAAGCCCAGAAATAAACCCACACATCTATGGACAGCTAATCTTCAACAAAGGAGCCAAGAACATACAATGGAGAAAAGAAAGTCTCTTCAACAAATGGTGTTGGGAAAACTGGATAGCCACATGCAAAAAATAAAAGTAGACCCTTACCTTACACCATACACAAAAATTAACTCCAAATGGATTAAAGACTTGAATGTAAGACCTGAAACTATGAAACTTCTAGAAGAAAACATAGGCAGTACGCTCTTCGACATCAGTCTTAGCAACATATTTTCAAGCACCATGTCTGACTGGGCAAGAGAAACAACAGAAAAAATAAACAAATGGGACTACATCAAACTAAAAAGCTTCTGCACAGCAAAGGAAACCATCAACAAAATGAAAAGACAACCTAACAATTGGGAGAAGATATTTGCAAACCATACATCTGATAAGGGCTTAATCTCCAAAATATATAAAGAACTCATGCATCTCAACAACAAAAAAACTAACAACCCAATAAAAAAATGGGCAAAAGACCTGAACAGACATTTCTCCAAAGAAGATATACAGATGGCCAACAGACACATGAAAAGATGTTCAAAATCATTAACTATCAGAGAAATGCAAATCAAAACTACAATGAGATATCACCTCACGCCCGTCAGAATGGCTATAATTAACAAGACAGGAAACAGCATGTGTTGGAGAGGATGTGGAGAGAAGGGAACTCTCATACACTGCTGGTGGGAGTGCAAACTGGTGCAGCCACTATGGAAAACAGTATGGAGATTCCTCATAAAATCGAGGATAGAACTACCATATGATCCAGCTATTCCACTGCTGGGTATTTATCCAAAGATCTTGAAAACACCAATGCATAAAGATACATGTGCCCCTGTGTTCATTGCAGCATTATTCACAATAGCCAAGACTTGGAAGCAACCTAAGTGCCCATCAAGGGACTAATGGATAAAGAAGATGTGGTATATATACACAATGGAATACTACTCAGCCATAAGAAACGATGAAATCCAGGCATTTGTGACAACATGGATGGACATTGAGGGTATTATGCAAAGTGAAATAAGTCAGAGGGAGAAGGTCAAATACCGTATGATTTCCTTCATTAAGTAGTAGATGATAACAACAATAAACAAACACATGGAGACAGAGATTGGATTGGTGGGTACCAGAGGGGAAAGGGGGAGGGAGGAGGGCGAAAGGGATAATTCAGCACAAGTGTGTGGTGATGGGCTATAATCAGTATTTGGGTGGTGAACATGATGTAATCTATGCAGAAATAGAAGTATAATGATGTACACCTGAAATTTATACAATGTTATAAACCAATGTTACTGCAAAAAATAATAATAATAATAAATGAGGTCATCAATTTGAAAAAAAAAAAAACCTGTTTCGTGAAACATCTAAACAGCTTTAAGAAAATCACTTACCTCTCTGAGTCTCAGATTTAGTGGTTAATACACAGGTTTTTGAGTCAGTATTCGATCAAAACCCAAAGTAACACTATAACTAAATGCTTCAATAATGAAAACAGATTTATTATAGGGTGATTTTTAGGCTTTAAGAAAAGTACATTTATAGAATGAGGGAGTTAGGTTAAGTTAGGAGTTAGGTTAGTTAATGTGATCTCTGATCAATCTAACAATATAATTTTTTTTTAATCTTTAAAAAAGAACACATAAACGTTTACAGGGATTGATTTTCTACCTAATTTCCCATTTTCAGGAGGAAATACTAGGGCCCTGCCTGAAGGAGACTGAAGACAGTCTCATCTTTCATGTTTTAAAAAGATAAGAAAAGAACCAGAGGATATGTGTTTCAAAAGAAGGAAGAGGAAACATCAAAAGAGGAGGCTTGGTTGGGGCGTGGGGTGATAGCAGAAACTTCCTTTGACCACTTCAGGCTTGATTTCAAGCCTGACTAAGCCCAAGAATACGGTCATGGTGAGCAAGAAGAGTCCAGGTTGCATTTTCTTGTATATTGTAGATCCAAAAGCAAAACTGTTACTAATCAACATGAAATTCTGCCAAATCTTTGCAATCTTTATACTTTTATTCATAAGCAAGACTCTGTAAAGTTCTCGTTTACATCAGAGACTAAGAATGGGAATAACAACTCTCAGTGACTACAAGTGAACCATTAGTTTGTGTGTCAAATATTTATAACTGATTTCCTCTTATCTCCCCCACACAGCTTTGGGGCCATCTTTCTCTGATGTTCAGTGGTGGGTGTTCAGGGAATGCAAATTGACTTTAATATTATTATGTATTATAATACATCCTTCAAAACCGAACAGAAGCTAGTTTTCAATTATTTGTTATTATAGATGATTCATCACTGTAAATAGTTAAGAGATAACCAAACAAAACCACAGGCCCTACTAACATCTGAAAACTTTAGCAAGCCAGTAACAGTGTAGACAAGGAGCCAAAGGACAAGCTAGATAAAAGAATATTATCCCAGAACAATCCCAGAGATAAACGACCAGTGAGGGCAAGGATTCTGAATAGAACAGGGAAGGAATTGAGTTACGATGGGAGTTGCACTGTCTCTTATTGGATCAAATCAGAAAGAGTTTATAGAAGAGGCTTTTGGCAATATCTTGAATGACAAGGAGGGGTGGCGTGACAAATAAGCAAAAGAAAATAGATGGAAATTTTTTTGCACCAAGATAGTATCAGAACACTTCTCAGTGAACACGTCTGTAACTACTTAAGAGTTAGGCTTGGCATTAGAGAGCAGTTAGGCTACATCCTAAATGAACTACTTAGTTCCAGAGATAATGCCTTTACTTGAGTTGCTGTCACTGAAAGACTAGTGGTTCCTTTGTTTCGGGCAGCAAAGCAGACTCAGAAGTTCAAATAAAAAGGCTTGCAAATTATGAATGAAAAAAACCAAATAGATCACCAAAACCAACCAACCAACCAACAAACAAAAAACAATATACATGTGTAATATTAAAGAGAGCTTAGAACAAAGAGGAAGACATTTTCAAAGAAAGCAAGCAGTGTTGATTCTTAATTTCATAGATTTCTTCTCACTTTTACATTGATTTTCTCCCCCCAATATTAGCTTATCCTCACTAGCTAAGCCAAGCCCCAGTGTTTAAAAACCCAACTTACAATCATTTTTATCAATAGAAGTCTCTACGCTCCAACTAACTTTCCTGAATTGTCCTCAACATATTCGTGCTATACTTTTGGCACAACTAGCCTCTACTCACGTTTCTCCGAGGGCAAACCTCCCCTATGGGCCTCTTTCTCCTATAAAGGAGGCTTCTGGTGACACCATATTCACCCCAGCTGTTTCTAATTAACCAAGCCAGTCTGGCTCTGAGCAAATGACTCAGAAAGCAGACTTTTTTAAAAGAATCAAATGATTTTACACCAGACAAATTCAGATTTAATAAACTTAATTTCATAAAATGATTATGTTAAACATGAAAAGATTTCTCATGGTACCCCCCTCAAAAATTACTTTCACCATTGAAAAATGAAGAGTATTTATGTTGTATATTAAAATGCAAGTGAGTGGAAGAAGTCAGATGACAACGAACGATGTACTGAAATGATAGGAAAAAAATGTGCAGGAGTAACCGTGTACTCAAGGAATATATGATATATATTTTCTAAACAAGTTACCATTCTTATAATTTTCATTTCATATATTAAAAGCCCTTCAATGTAAGATTTCTATGAGATTCAGAAGAATACAAATGGAGCAAGATGAAACTGGCCAGCGAGCCAAAATCAACTATTTCAAGTGATGTTGGGCTCATGTACATAAAGAGATGCACTTTTAAAGAAATGAAATCCAAGGCAAAGCTAAAGTAGCAAAATAGAAATGAGATTGGGCTGAAAATGAATTGCTTCTATGTGTTTACAGGAAAGGGGAAAATGACTTTTTTTTTGTGAACCTCAAGGAGAAATTCTTCCGTAAGAATTTGTTTCAAACTGAGACATTCCAGTTTGAAGTTGCACTGTAGTCAGAATACCTAAGGAACAGGAGCTCTAACCTACTCCTATGAAAGAAGCAATTTGCTTCATGAAAATCTCCATAAAGTCAAGGGAAGAAAGCTGTCCATCCTATACATCAAATTCTCAAAAGAAACTGTGCCACTTCCTCAGAAAACGCTTCCTTTTTTTTTTTTTTCCAATATTCTTGCTCAGAAAGACATACCAGGAAGAAGAGAGCCTCAAGTTTAAGAGAAAAACCAATGTCAAAGTAGACAAAATGAAATATTCCACAATGAACAACTGGGGTTTGAAATATCAGATACTAGCTACCTTTAAATAATATTTTTTTGAAAACATCACAATGATTAATACTAGGCAAATAGAGTTGGATATACATGCTTGATGTTTTAGTTTCCAGAAACCAAAGGCAACACTCAAATGCTACAGTGAAAATACTTTACATTTATCCTCAAAACAACTTTTGTCTGGAAGGAATACATATCTGTTGGTTTTTAAATTAGTATGAGAAGTGCATTTCTAAAGCAGTATGTAGCTGTGGGAGATCAAGATTTGGCCACCCTGAAATATATCTCTTTACCTTGATTGTTTTCTCTGACGGACATTTGACCTCCCCCACTAACTGCCTAAAGAATTTGACATAGTAACTCCTTCCTGGAACAGATCTTCTATCTGATGGCTGTAATATAATGTAAAATAGATGTTACACTAGAAAAGGCACCAACAAGCCCATCTTACCGGAAATTCTGTCTCTCTGGCCACATTCTCTGGATGGCCCTGTGAGGAGTTGCCAGACAAACATCTACATTTATAAGGGAAATCTCCATTTGTAAAGGTATCTCCCTCACTGTATTGGGAAGAGGCGGGATGACCTCCTTTCTAAAAACTTATCAGTGTGGAAGGTGAGGCCTTAAATCTGCATGATAACTTTACCCTTGTTTACAGTGCTTTAGTGGTAATCTCCTGTAACTGACACCCCTGACCCCCAACATCCTCCTTTGTCTTTAGCTGAAGATGGTATTTAAGACGAGAATTTCTGCTATTGTGTTGAGAAACACAGTGTCCCTGGTTTCTCCCATGTATACATATTATTAAACTTGGTATTATTTTCTCCTGCTAACCTGTTTTGTTAATTATTTGGCCAGCCATAAGAACCTTAAGGGAAAGGGCAGAGGGGGCTTCTCCCTCTTCCCCCACATAGCCAAGGCTATAAAAGATGAGGTCCACTTGCTAGTGCATTATATAAAAATTTCAAATAACACTGAATTCAGCAGATGGATTCTTATACAGACAGACAGGGGAAGAGAGATACTCTTGAAGAAAAAATTAAAAATTGCTCTCTTTTGACTGCATATCTAATTGTATCCCAACGTCATGTTACATGAGACTTAATAAACTTCTGTGGGCTTCAGTTACACATAAGCAGAATGTAAGATGAGATCAGAAAATGTGGATAAAGTAAAGCCTTTTTAAAATATAGAAACAGTCAAAGAGGGATATTTTAATTAGGTGGCACATGACGAAAGGTACCTGAAACAGATTTTTTATTATTATTATTGAGGTACAACTGACATAACATATTAGTTTTAGGTGTACAACCTAATGACTTGATATTTGTATACATTGCAAAATGATTACCATAATAAGTCTAGTTAACATCCGTCACCATACATAGCTATAGAATTTTTTCTTGTGATGAGAACTTTCAAGATCTCTGCAATGGATTTAGATGCAAAGTTGGTAAAACAAACAAACAAACAAAACTGTTTGGATTCCTAGCTAAGAGCAGCAGAGTGAATTACAAAGGAAAAATCCTAATCAAGTTTCAAGATCAAGGTCCTTGATCAATGAGATCAAGGACCAGAATAAATGCATAATATTTCAGAATCAGTGATAATGATAACTAGAGTTTATTTTATTTAAAAACATGGCACCAAGATATAGTAAGAGGCAGTATAATTTTCAAACTAAGAGCAGATTGTGGAGTTGGATTACCTGTATATGAATCCCTGCCAAGTTAGCTGTGTGACCTTGGGCAATTTACTTAACCCCTCTGTCCCTTGGTTTCTGTATCCATACAATGGGGATCATAATGATGTTATTGTGAAGACTTAGAATAGAACTTGACACATAATTAGCATTCAATAATTGTTAGCTAGCTAGGTTTAAAATATTGTGTTTACTAAGAATCTTTAAATTTAGCTATTTAAATAGGAATTTCCATCTTTGAAAAAATATCTTCAATAAACTACTCTTGCAGAAAAAGGTTATTAGTCAAACCACAAGGCACAATGAAAGAGACACTCTCACCTATAGCTTTCATTAATTATAGACAGAATACCTAAGAAAAAACATAGCCTAAAAATTTTAATAATTACCTTCAAAATCAGTTTAAAGTGTTATATACCTATCCTAGGATAGTCATTGATTGCAAGTAGCTATGCAAATAAAGAGAGAAATGAGAAGGCCAAAAGAAGTTGCAGTACTGCTTCATCTCGACATTAGCTTTGGCAGTTTATGGGAAGGAATGTGAGACAAAAACAAGGTGATCTGGGGCCGGCCCGGTCGTTCAGGCGGTTAAGTGAGCGCGCTCCACTGCGGCAGCCCGGAGTTCGCTGGTTCAGATTCCGGGAGCACACGGACGCACCACTTGGCAAGCCGTGCTGTGGTGACGTCCCATATAAAGTGGAGGAAGATGGGCACGGATGTTAGCCCAGGGCCAGTCTTCCTTGGCAAAAAAAGAGGAGGATTGGCAGATGTTAGCACAGGGCTGATCTTCCTTGCAAAAAAAAAAAAAAAAAAACAAGGTGATCCGAATATTGTTGATGTAGGCAAAAACTTTGTAAGCGTTAGGAGCAAGCATCATGTATTAAACACCTATAAAAGGCCCTAGAGATACAAAAAAGTCATTAGACCCTCTCCCTGTCCTCAAGAGAAAAGCAGTCTAGATATGGAGACAAAACACATACATACGCACACAATAATAGCTGCCATGAGCAGCGCAGAGCTAATGGAACTTAAGTTACTACAAGAGTGTTGTCATTATCAGCAATGGTCTTGGCTGCCATTCATCTCCATGTGACATTTTAACAGAATGTAAGAGAATGTGTACATATATTTTTCCTCATTTCCTCTTTATTACACATCTATAAGGTAGTCTTAGACCTATGTGATAGAAGGGATTGAGAAGCAGAGAGATTAAGTAGGTTGACCATGGGCACCTAAATAATAAATGGAAGGGCTGAAATATGAACTCTATCTGACTCTACACTGTAACATTATGGATGTTGTACATGTTAACAACAAGGATGAAACTGATGGCTGAATTTTCCCAGGGAGAGTTATCTGTAGGATGCATGATAAATGCATTAAAAACTTATACAATTCTCTTAGGGGCATAAGACTATAGCATCACTGATTTATTTCCCAGTGAAGACAATAGCACACGCATACACCTTGAGCAGAAACACTGCTGCTGTCCGCTAGTAAGATAGTGAAAGGGACGACATGACACTAAAATGATTAACAGATACCATTCCACAGACGATAGTGATATATTTTCTCAACACTGACCTTCCCTTTCTCTCTTCCTCTTTTTTGAAGATGGCAGGTGGTAACAGTTAAAAGTTCTACCTACCCGCAGGTCTAATGTGCTGTGTTCATGAATTAGCTGAATACAACATACCTCTGAATATGACCTACTCAGCCTTTGCCCACTGTGTGTCCCCTCATTACTCTATCATTTCACACTCAGCTGTATCCATTCACTGCCAGGAGTTGGAGTAACTGTTGAACAGCCTCTAAATATAGAGGGTCTCCTCTATCATTCTGGTATCAGGAGACAGGACTAGTTCACCTCAGATAGTGAAAAGAACGCAGGGAACTGGAGTAAGGAAGACCTGAGTTTGAATCTCAGCTTCACTCTGAACTAGCTGCATGACAATAGACAGGTTGTTTACCTTCTCTAAGCTTCAGTTTTCACATCTATAAATCAGGAATAATGATATTTGCCTCACAGGGTTGTCCTGAGCATTGAACAGAATTCTGTATATAAAATACCTGCGCATGTACTAAGCACTGTAAAAGAGCTGATTCACTTTCCCATCTTCTTTATGGTTAGACCGTAGGATGGCAGGTCATTTTAATCACATGGAGTTGTATTTCAAGAGTGTGACTTCACCCACATCTTATCCAAAAATCTTTACATTAAAATGTCATGTTATGATGCTGTTCTGATGAATGGCACATTGAACAGAAGAAGCAAATCACACCTTATAGATGGACATAAAGTCGAATCAAATTATTTCTTGGATAACAAAAAGCTTCACTACCAAATACACAAATATTCGTTTTTATAATCACTGCCATATTTTTGCTTGTTCTAGATATTCAGTTTCCCTGCGTGAAATTTACAAGTTGTCATATTAATTGTTTTTCAGAAGAGACATAATGCAATTGACAATCAGAATACATAAGAACTGAGGACAAATTAATTGGGAAGCTTGGGACCTTGTTAAAATGAGTTTGTATGGTAATTTCTTTCAATTTCTGACCAGGAAACTTTTGTCACTGATACTTTTTACTTGTGGGCTATTGTTTGCTCTGAAAATGAATTAAGTAATGTCTGTAAGAAGAAACAGACTGATTAATTAAAAAGAGAAACGTCTATGAGAATATCAGATTTAACAAACATGTAAGTGTTAGCATATTAGGTGCTTTTACATATGATTTCTTATTTCTTATTTAATCCTCACAAAAATGAGTGAGGTAAAAATTACTTCTCTTCTACAAAGGAGGAAACTGAAACTCAGAGAAGCTAAGCTATTTGCTTATAGACATTTAGTGAGTTTCTGGTAGTGCCAGAATTTAAATCCAGAAATTCAAACATCAAGCATAGTACCTTTTCTATTCCATCACAACTGCTATGAAAATCGGAAATGCTGTACTGGGTCAGACCTCTGATTTCTCCAGCTCTCAATGCTGGTCCTGGGAGTCACAGTCCAATGTGGTGGCAAGGGTAAAAAGCTGGTGCTCTAGGAGAAGGATCAATCTAGGACTCAAGAGTCAGAAGGCATATCTGATTCAGCATTTGAGACAAGTTGGTGAATTAAATCAAGCATGCATACACAAGTCTGAAAACACATAGGTCGAAGCGTGACAGGCCAGACCAAGCAAAGATATGGGAACCAGAAAGACCTAAATCCTAGAGACTAAGGCAAATAGTCAGAAATCTGGAAATTCACAGAAACCAAAGGGCCAGGCTCAGTAATCAGGAGAGCAGACATGGTACCAATAACAAGGCAAGTTCAAAACCAATATAGCTCATTTCCCAGCCAGGTAGCTTCTTATAAACTTTAACCAGGACAAGAGACAGTTGTGGAAAGAGCCTAATAAGTATCTCTCTCTCCCTCTAATACTGATCTCAAATGATTAGTTGAAAGTTTTAAAGCACATTCCATCTTTCATATCTAATACCAATCAAACTCTTCTATATCTGAAGAACACAGTCAGGGTGAAAACTGATCAAATACTTAGACTTCTACTGGTTGCAGAAAGACCACTTGGGGAAAGAAAAAACACACATTTATAGGAAATTTTGAAGCATTTTTGAAAAAATCACAAAGCTTGCATTTATACTAAGAGATGAATAAGCCAATAGCATTTCAAGATGCTGGGAAAAATCAGCCCTCAAGAAGGAATAATAGCGGGGCCGGCCCGTGGCTTAGCGGTTAAGTGCGCATGCTCCGCTCCTGGCAGCCCAGTTCGGATCCCGGGCACGCACCCACGCACCCTTTCTCCGGCCATGCTGAGGCTGCGTCCCACATACAGCAACTAGAAGGACGTGTAACTATGACATACAACTGTCTACTGGGGCTTTGGGGAACAAAAAGGAGGAGGATTGGCAATAGATGTTAGCTCAGAGCCGGTCTTTCTCAGCAAAAAGAGGAGGATTAGCATGGATGTTAGCTCAGGGCTGATCTTCCTCACACACACACACACACAAAAAAAGAAGGAATAATAGCTAAACGCCTTCATTTCATTGTATTGAGAGCACAGACAATGACATCATACAAACAACGCAAATCACAAAGCACTTACTGCTTAATGTCATCATATAGAAGCACATTTTGCTGAGGTAAATATAAGGAATGGGCATGCTTCACTCTTTCCTTAAGTACATATGGTTTAGGGACAATATGCACTGGGAGAGTGTTGGCTACCTATCCATGGATGTGCTGATCAACGAATCTCAATGGAGCTAAATCTGTCCATTTCTCAGACTCTTCTGTGAAGTACACTTGATAAAATAAAAGTACCTTGTCTTTTCTCCCATGTTACAATCAAAGGTGCCTCCACATACCCCTGATATAAAAAATTTGGCTAGGTTAGGGGCGCCAACATAACCAAATGCTTTTACATCTTGGAACCACATTTTTTTGCCTTTGTTTAGAATAGTACACTCTAAATGTCAACTCCTCACCAAGGGCTTCATTCCACTAAGGCCTTTGGCTCTGGGCATGCTCAAAATGTCTTTTCCACGTGCAAGTCAGCATCGCTCTTGAATTAACAACAACAATAATCATAACAGGTACTACTTATTGAGCACTTACTGTATGTCAGGCATTGTGGTATGCACTTTATCTCATAGAAATAAAGGAAATGTCCCTGCTTCTGTCAAAGGGTAACCCCTCCATTCGTACTCTGGATTCCATCCTCTCCTGTTTTCCTTGATTTCTCTTTCTCTAATAGATCATCTCTATTCCCACACAAACATGCACTAGAATTTTACATATTTTAAAAAAGAGATCCTTCCTTGATGACACATCCAGCCACCATCCCATTTATCTAGGCCTCTTCATAACCAAACTTCTCAAAAGGGTCAAATTCAATAGCTATTTCTCTGTCCTCATTTCACAATCGACTACTCCCTCCTTCACGAAACATTCTTCTGTCTCAATTACCATGGAAGGTAGGTTTCCTTCCTTTCTTTTTGCCGTACTTCTTAATCTCCTTTGCTGGTTCCTCATCATCTATGCCCCAGAGATTAATCCCGGGGTCCTTTCCTTCTCTTTCTAAATTCTCTCTCTTTGTTACCACATCCAGTATCATAATCTCAAAAATCAGTATATTGACTACTCTCTAATGTTTATCCCTGGTCCATAATTCTGTGAACCCCAGACTCATAGAAAAACTGCCCATCTTGAAGCCTTTATATTGATATTCCACAGGCATCTCACACTTAACACATCAAAAACCAAACTTCGCCATTCCCTGATATGCCCAAATCTATTCCTATCCCTGTTTTCTCCATCTCAATAAATGTTTCCACCACAGAACTAGTTGCCTAAGCTAGAAACCTAGGAGTCATCCTTGATGACTCCCTTTATCTCAATCTCTACATCTACCATCTTTATTTATTCATTTAGTAGTAGTAGTATCAGCAACATTCGTATTAATAAGAGGAGATAGCCTTTCTGGCACACCTGTATGTGCCAGGCACTGTGCTAAGTGTTTTAGCTAAATTAATTCATTTAACCCTCATGCCAAGCCTTTGACGTAGGTACTATTATTATTCTCATTCTTTAAATGAAAAAAACTGAAGCAAGAAGGTGAAATAATGTGCCTGAAGCCACACGTATATTAAATTGTAAAGCCTGGATTTGAGTCCAAGGCGTCAAGCTCCAGAACCTATCCCCTTAGCCACTACATGAGGCTGCCTTATTTCAGTTTGAATTATAGTGTGTCCCTGTACTTAGGATTTTTGGATGGGCTGCTACCCAGTTGCTTAGGGAAAATAGCCTTAAATGAAAATCTCCCTGAGATTCAGTGAACCTTCTAAGATATACATTACTACATATGTGGAAAGTTAAGCTCAGAAAGGTTAAGTAACTTGTTTAAGATCATAAAGTTAGTGAGTGTTAGAATTAGAACCCAAACCAACTCTTCATGATTCTGGAGACCAAAAATTTAACCATTAGGCTATACTGCCACCTTGTTGAGCTTGCTACACTGACAGATTCAAACTGCCCATCACACACATTTACTCATCACTACACCTCAGACTATCAAATCACAACTAAGCTCTTATTGTGCAAAGGAGACATTGCCTTAGGGTCATAAGATCGTTAGCAGTTATTCTCAGTTTTAAAGCCGTGTTTCTTTGTAAGCCATTTTGAGAGAGATGAGGCCATTCTGGGAAGGGACGACTAGTTGAAGACTAAGATGACTAATGAAAGCATCCTTTGTCTGCAGGGCTGGCTATGTGCCTTCCTTTATGTACAAAGATGAGACTACTGACGCACTATCAGTAGGGCAAAAACTCAGGAATTCTTTCTGCAATGACAGAAATGGAAAGCTGGTATATATCTAATTGTTTTTTTCTAGGTTCATCTGAACTACTTTTGTAAAATAACCTCCAGAATAAAGAGCACAGACTGTAGTCATGAACTAGAATTACACTATAGTCCACACGGAAATTAAATCCATGGTTCTGGCCAAAGTAAGTTAGAGAGAAGTCATACAAGTTATGTAGTATCTTCAAAAAAGGCCATTTTTTCTAAGCAGGCCACATGTCAAACCACTGAGGGTTTAGAAAGATAAAGGGGTCTAGGGGATTGGCAACAGGGAGCCATGAAATATTATCTTTAAACATAAAATCGAACTAGCATGGGACTAAATATTTAAGGGGTTTTCCTAAACAGAATTTCTGCCCCCAAAATGTATATATGCTGGGCTTGATCTATTTATTTAACGATGTTAGTAGAGGGACAAAGGGAAAAGGCTAGGAGCCAAGAACAACGGGGAAAAATGGGAAAGAGGGCAGACAAGGAAGTGGCCCAGAATGAAGCAGAAGGATATAAAGCAGAGGATGAAGGAGACATTAAACAATTAGCTTTAGGAGTAGAGGGCTAAATGTAAGAATATTCATGAAATTGCTTACACAGACTTTATCTTATACTACATCTTAAGTCATAGAACTCAGCACTACTAACTTTTACTCTAAAACAAACACACTACATGTGCAAAACAATATGTATTCATATGCATTAGAAATCATAACAAAATTATTTTTAAATAGCATGATTAGGCTCTTAAGATATTTGTCTCTGGTAAAATTGACATAATATTATTTTACATCTTTAGAAGGGCATTGGCTCTCATTCAGTATTTCCTGGCCCATGCCTCCTATGTCATTTGCACACTTTTTACCCAAGTTTGTCCACATATGGTTAGTCAGTTCTTTGAAAACGGAAGGGAACCATGAGCCAAGGAATGCAAATAACTTCTAGATGCTGGAAAAGGCAAAGAAACGAATTCTCCCCTAGTGCCTCCAGAAAGGAATGCAGCCCTGTTCACAGCTTGTTCTATCTCAGTGAGACTCATTTTGGACTTCTGACTTCCAGAACTGTAAGATAATAAATGCGTGTTGTTTTAAGCTGCTAAATTTGTTGTAGTTTGTTACAACATCAATAGAAAGTAATACACTTCCCTTTCCCATTTCTTTGGTTTCTATGCTCTTTCTCTTTCTCCACTACTGATCTTATGCAATTATTTGACTGCGAACATCAGCAACTCCATCTCTCATCTTGGTTTCTCAAACACAGGCTGCCAAGACCAAGGATGACTTCGTCTCCACACACTGCTCCTCCCTCATCTCTTGCCATTTAGTCTCAATAATCCAAAGATCTGACGGAATTAATTTGTAGCCTCAAGTGACATCTGTCCCTTTCATTTATACCATATTCCAACTTTCTCATATTATTGTCCTCCCATATTATTGTCCTCTCTTCCTCCTGGGCTGCTTCAGAGGGTATAAGAACAAAGACGGGATGCAGTCACTCATTAAGAACATTACTTGGCTCTGACTTTCCCTAGTGTAGGGACAAGGCACAGGCTTCCTTATATAATGGAGACTGTCATACCAAGGGGCAGGATTTGACATGAAGAAGTGCATGCTTCATCTAAATCCATGCATCATACTGGTTTACATATAGAAAGACAACTAAGGGAGGGTGATGAGGGAAGAATTATTGTCAAAATTCTATTATCCTCTAATAATCAAAGACAGGCAGATAGGAATCCAAAGGTCTTCCTTTGTGTTAAGTCACTTTGTACAATAAGGTGGCAGGTCATGTTAATTCAATCAAGTATCCATTGAATGGCTAAACTGTATGCCTACCATTTTGCTCAACTCTTTGGGTGATAGAAAATAAAAGAGGGTCATAGTCCCTTCCCTGAGGGAGTTTGCAATTCTGTTAGGGAAACAAAATCAACATGTATGCAAGAATTAGAAACTAATCCAATATAATATATGATCAAGAGATAAATTCTATGATTCTTATTCAATGTACTATACAGTTCAGAAAAAGGTGAGATCAATGAAGGCCAGAGTAGGTAGAGAAAGCTTCTTAAATAGGTGTCCAGATGAGAAAGCCATTTTCTTTGCCATTGACTTAATTCCTTCATCATGAGTACTATTTGTGAATAGGGATAAGGATGCCTGTAGAGGTTCATTCCCAGGTCAGGATTAGCCAATCTGAGTGCAGCTCTGCTTTTCCTGCTATTGAGAGGCAAGTCCTTACCCTGGCACCCATGCTCAGAGAGACAGCTAGGATAATTGAATAAAAGAGATGGAAAAAAATGGAAAGAAGCAGTGGGGTGGGGGGAAACAGGGTCTAAATAAAGCAAGGCTAGAAAGAGAGAGGAAGAAGGCAGTGGCATCCACCAACCTTCAAAATGACAATTACAGGCTCATCGTCAAAGCTCATAGAGCTGAGAAGACAGCTGTGAGAACTAAGCCTAACATCTCCCCAAATGCTACTTCACAGCCGTGAAGACAGAGCTGTAGTTTCCTTTCCCTCTCTTGCTCTTGCCTACCAGGAGCTTAAGGACATCCTTGGAAGATGGTTTCCAGATTGCTGACAACAGAAGTCACTGACTTTGGGCACTGTATTCCAAGCCAGCAATGTTATATCTAAGATAATAATAATAATAATGAAAAGAAGCTGAATCTGACTCTATCATAATGACAGAATTGACAAAATGACCACATTGTGGGTAGCAGCCTGTAATTTACAAAGATCTGGGAGGTATACAACTCAGTGGCCCAAAGTATATGGCATATAGTAGACATTCAATATATGCTCGTTGAACAAATGCTCAAATGAGGGAGGTGGAGTACAACATAAGCCTGAGAATATGGAGACTTCCTACTATAATATCTCCAACAATATCATGAACTTACTTTCAATGAACATTCAACAAGACACTGAGTCCCACAAAGGCTATTTTTACGCTTCTGGTCCTTGCCTATTTCTTCAGCCTCATCTGATACCACTGTACCACTTGCTCACCATGCTCTACTGACCTTCTTTCAAATCCTCAGGCATTCCCTGCTTCTTCCCACTTCAGGGCAGTTGCATATGCTATTTCTTCTGTCTAGAATACAATCTCTTATCCTTACCCCACCACCACTAACTAGCTCCCAGTTATCCTTTAGGTTCCTGTATAAATACCACTTCCTCAGAAAGGATTTTCCAGTCTCTCATCATAGGCCAGCTATAAAAGTATGAATGTGTATGTCATTTATGATATTCATGTAATTAAGGAAAACAGTTGATGTCAGGAGAGGTAACCTAATTCTATAATAGCATGTCCTTAGGTTTCACTGTCATAGTTGGAAGAATAAGCTGAACAGAGTAGGAGTCTTGCTCATTGCACTAATTCTTCATTTTTGTGCCTACTGTACTCTAGTGACACATTAAATAAATAAATAAAGGTAAGTTAAACAGACTTGAGAACTAGTCATTTTCTCTTTGTTTTATAATCTACATTCTAAGAATCAGTCCCTTCCCTGGCTTGCACATTCCCTCCTGAGGCAGAATATTTCCTACCGTCACACTACCAATCTCCTCTCTATATCCTGGCTCCTTCAACACTCAGAAAAATGAACCTGCTGAAGGAATAGAAAAATAACTGAAACTCCATAAGAGTTGGGCAATGATTATAATTTTCTTTCTATCCTCCAGTCTCTTCCAAAGGCAAATGATCCTATGAGCCACCACCTATCAGATTCCATCCCAAGTACCCTCCCCACTTGGAAGCCTTCACAAAACCGAGGTTACTGGATATAGTGGCATAAACGCTGCTGCTTTTGTTAAGGCAGTTAAAAAAAAACAGTACTGTCTTATTTGCCTTCGTGCTTCACTAAAACCCCATTTGAAAGTCCTTGGCAATATTCTCGTTGTGGTCATAGTGGGAACGAAAGCATAGTCTCCATGAACATCATGTTGCACAGTGGCTGTCTCTTTTTCTTTGTGACAGGGAAGGTCTATAGGTCAGTTGCTATTTTTTGTCCAAACCCAAGCATGACAATGAGATGCTAATATATCATAAGTAAATCCCTATTTTATGTCATTGACAGAAATATACATACTGTCATATTATAAACACTAATAGTATAAGGGCCCAGTATGCCGACCACCAAGAGGGTCTCTGGGCGGGGTCTTAAGATCACAGGCTGAAAACTACTGAATTTGGTGTATTTTGTCATTCTGGATTCCTTCTTCAGAGGGCGTTGTTTGATGAGCAGTATGTTTGCCTCTTGAAATGAAATTCAAAGTCCTTAGGTGCATTTCAAGTTTCTCAGTGGCCATTTGCATTGCCCTTCCTGCCATCATAGTAAACTCTGCATTTTTCCTTCCAAAACTCATTAACCTATGGAAGATAAGAGACATTTTTTATTAGTGCAATTGAAGAACTGACAGAAAAGGGGGCCAGAGAGGTATCAAGATTGTATCTGGGCACGTGGCTCGGGTTCCTCACACAAATGGCATTCAGTCTCTCAGTTATCAGATCCTTCACTTCCTGTCTGCTTCTCATTCAAGACTGTAACCAGAGAGAGCAGACCTTCTATGATCTCCTACACAAGGTCATCGTTCTTCCCTTACCCCACCCCCACCATGGGGCCCAGACACTGCTCTCTTCTGAGCCACTACTGATGATTCATTAAGACCCCATATTCCACATTAACAGACTTAGATGAAAGTCTATCATCCCTATTTCCAAAATGAACCGCTTCACCTGTATTCTCCATGCATGCCTCCCAGCCACCTCCCAGACTTTGCTCACTCAATCACCTGGCTCCTTTTTACTAGCTCTTCTGCAGATGCCTTGGTAACACGCATTGTCCCTCACCCCCCAACGCCAAAACAAAAGAGGAAGAAAAAATACATTGGCTTGATTGTGCTGGCATTTTAGAGACCAATTATTTTTCTCCTTCCATTCAGTGCCAAACTTGTGAAAAATTTATCTCAAAACCTCCATTTTCTCAGCAGCCCTTTGCTCCTTAATCTTTTATCTTCTGACTTCCACGATCACCAAAACACTGCAATTATTCTCTCAAAGGTCACATATGACCTGCTTTTTTACTGTCTTTATTTTTGAACTCTGTAGTTTTCCCTGAGGTTAGCCATCCCCTTCTTCTTGACTCTTCTCTTCCTTGTTTTATGTTTGTTTTGGTAACTATCCAATTCTGGTTTTCTTCTTACTTTTCTAACCAGTTATTATCTATCTCCCCACTGATTCTTTCTCTCACCCTTGCAGGTGGGTATTACCTACAGTTCTGTCTTAAGTCCTCTTTTGTTTTTGTTTCTAGCACTTTCGCCCTGAGGAGTGGGAAAATTTGATATAAAGCCAGAGTGGCAAATTCAAATGCTTACAAGAGTCAGACAGGTAATATAAATAAAGAAAAAAGATGGGTGAGTGTAAGGTACAATTAGGAAGTACTGGATACTAGAGATAAACTATACGGTCAGCTAATGTTTCTAAGGGGGTAGCTACTGTTCAGCCCCAGTCAATGCATGCCATGTATAAAAGTAGGCCAAATTTACCAGCTCTTCCAATTTTTCACCAGAAACCTGAAATCTGGATTTTTCTGTCAACTCTCCAAATTTTTAAATGTTAGCTACTGATTCAATTTTTTAAAATGATGTAGGCTGTATCAGTTAGGATAGTCTAGGTTATGCTGCTTTAACACATGACCCCAGAATCTTAGCTTACAAGAAAAGTTTGTTCCCTACTTATGTTATAGCCCCAACATAGGTCAGCTGTGTCTCTGCTCCACATCATGTTCAGTCTAGGACTCAGGTTGACAAAGCTACTTCTATCCAGAATATTGATGACCTCATGGCCAAAGAAAAAGAAAAACTGGCCAATCATGTGTGGGAGATCAAGATTTGGCCACCCTGAAATATATCTCTTTACCTTGATTGTTTTCTCTGACGGACCCTTGACCTCCCCCAGTAACTGCCTAAAGAATTTGACATAGTAACTCCTTCCTGGAACAGATCTTCTATCTGATGGCTGTAATATAATGTAAAATAGATGTTACAATAGAAAAGGCACCAACAAGCCCATCTTATCGGAAGTTCTGTCTCTCTGGCCACATTCTCTGGATGGCCCTGTGGGGAGTTGCCAGACAAACATCTACATTTATAAGGGAAATCTCCATTTGTAAAGGTATCTCCTTCTCTGTATTGGGAAGGGGGGGATGACCTCATTTCTAGAAACTTATCAGTGTGGAAGGTGAGGCCTTAAATCTGCATAATAACCTTACTCTTGTTTCCAGTGTTTTAGTGGTAATCTCTTGTAACTGACACCCCCCACCCCCAACATCCTCCTTTGTCTTTAGCTGATGATGGTATTTAAGACGAGAATTTCTGCTATTGTGTTGAGAAACGCAGTGTCCCTGGTTTCTCCCATATATACGTGTTATTAAACTTGGTATTATTTTCTCCAGCTAACCTGCCTTGTTAATTATTTGGCCAGCCATAAGAACCTTAAGGGAAAGGGCAGAGAGGGATTCTCCCTCTTCCCCTACACATGCAGTTAAACTATGCACTTAAATCATGCCTTAAAGTTCCTCTCAGAAATATTGCACATCACCTCTGCACATATTTCATCGGCCGAAGCAAGTCACGAGGATAAGGCTGGCTTCAATGGGAAAGCGGAGTATAATCCTCTCCCAGAGAGAGGCAGCAAGTATTTGCGAACAATAATATAATCTACTGTACTGGTTAAACACAACTATCAGTGGTGAAGTTTGCAACCTGCAATGTTCAAGAAAGAGCAGGGAACTGAGACTCAGGAAATGTGATTTGTCATCACCACTCAGGGACTATGGGGCCCTAGGCAAGTTACTTCACCTATTGGTTTCATCTATAAAATGAGGGAGGAGATGGTATTTAAGGTCCCCTTACAGACCTACTATACCTACAACTCAAATTTTATGCTGAGTGTGTGAACAGCTCTGTGAAGATAGAAGACTATTGAGACTGAAACGCCAGAACTTCTCTCATCCAAGTCCCAGTCCTACATTTTCTAAAAATTGCTGCACATTTTTACTTAGACACCTAACTGTTAGTGCACAAGTTCTAATCCAAACTGCTCTTCACTCCAACGTTGATTTTCTTTTATTTTATTGAGGTCACATTGGTTTATAACATTATGTAAATTTCAGGTGTACATAATATTTTGGCTTCTGTATAGACTGCATCCTGCTCACCATCAAAAGAAAGTAAACAATTATCTTACACCATACACAAAAATTAACTCAAAATGGATTAGACTTGAATGTAAGACCTTAAACCATAAAACTCCCAGAAGAAAACATAGGCAGTACACTCTTTGACATCTGTCTTAGCAGTATCTTTTTGAATATCATGTCTCCTCAAGCAAGTGAAACAAAAGCAAAAATAAGCAAATGGGACTACATCAAACTAAAAACCTGCATAGCAAAGGAAACCATCAACAAAATGAAAGGACAACCCACCAACTAGGAGAAAATATTTGCAAATCATATATCCAATAAGGGGTTAATTTCCAAAATATATAAAGAACTCACACAACTCAACAACAAAAAACAAACAACAGGATCAGAAAAAGGGCAGAGGATCTGAACATTTTTCCAAAGAAGATATATGGATGGTCAACAGGCACGTGAAAAGATGTTAAACACCACTAATTATTAGGGAAATGCAAATCAAAACCACAATGAGATATCACCCCAACATTGGTTTTCATATTTGTAAATGGTTTCACTATCAAAATAATCTGGCTGATACGTTTGGAATCATTTCTATGTCTTTTCTTTCTCTCATCCTCCATTCCCAGCCATTCACCAATCTCTAGCAATATTGTCTTCCTGACATTTCTTTCATCCATCCCCTCCTTTCCAGTCTGATGACTATCAAAATTATCCATGTTCCTTATCTATTCATACCTGAATGGCTGGCCTGGCTTACTATCTTGACTCTTGCCACTGCTATTCTGAAGCTTTATAGTTATCATGTCACCATCGCCTTACTCTCATTTACCTAACTCCCACAACTTTCCCCCTACTCAAAAGCCTTCAATAATTCCTCGTTGCCTCTAGGGGAAAGTCAAAACTCCTTCACCTGCCATACAGGCTGCCTTCAGCCACTGACTGTATAAATTTAAGCTTTTTAAGTTCCTTAAGTCTAAGTGTCCCCACTTGTGAAATGGGCATAATAATAGTTTACCCTACCTGCTTCAGAGGGTTGTGAGCATCATATGAAAAAATGTTGGTATAAAATAGAAAGGGTGCAAGATAAACTATTGCTTAAGCAAGCCAGAACTGCCACCACTGCAAATGCAAACATATTAATGGAGTTTTATATCATCAAAATTAAGTTTCAGGAGTGATTTTTCCTAAAGAGGAACCAAGTAATGATTTGTTCATAAAGTCAGAGGTTGGAATAAATAACCTGTCTCAAAGGTCTCTTCCAACTCTGATATTTTATTGGTACCCTACACCTACTGCCTATATTAGAAACCTAGAGTAAAGTAATTGGGTTATAGAAATAAAGGTAATGCTGAGCAGTTAATACCATGGCTTCTGGAGTCTGCCAACATGGATCCAAATCTTGACTCTCCCACTAAATAACTGTGTGAACTTACAGAACTAAATTAACTTATATGTGCCACCATCTAAAATTCATTTTGTTCATAAAGAGAAAAAATGGAAGAAACCCAAAAGTCCATCTATATTATGCAATTGCTAAAAAAGGATAGAGGGTTTGATTTTTTGGCATAGAAAGAATACTAAAACATGCTGTTATGTGAGAGGGGAAGCAGATCAATACTTATAACAGGATCCTATTTTTGGACATATATATTTATTTATATATGGATGGGGAAAGATCTAGAAGGATATACAACAAAGAGTTAACAGTGATTATCTGTGGGCTTGGGATTGGCAGGGTAGGTGTGGATGAAGGAACAGGGATTTTCACTTTTCTACTTATACACTGCTGTACTAACTGAATTTTTTACAAGTTTGCATTGGTTTATACTGAGCATCTTCTAAGGAAAAAAACTATTCCATCTGGAAATGTTTTGTTCTAATTTGAAGTCAAGGTCTTACTACCTCAGAAGAAAGATAAACCCTATTCCAAAGCATCACCATAGCCCTGCAGGAGTAGATATCAAATAGGCCTGAGCCCTGTCCTGCTAACTAATGTTTCCAGGAAAGTGACCTTCCCCTCACCTAGGCTCCTCATAAATACTTAGGAATGTGAAGGAGTTGTGATCATTTTTTTGCCCCTGGTGGGTGGGTAGGTCGATTTGTAGCCAGAGTCTGCAGAACAGTTGGGTGAGACCAGAAGAGGATTAAAAGAAAGCAAAAAACAAAAAAAAAAACAAAAACAAAGTAAGAATGGCAAAAAGATCTTTTAGAGCCTCGGGAAATCCTTACTCCGTGCAGGTGATACCACTCACAGCTTCACATCCCCAGGGGAAACATGCTTTCATCTGGGAACATGATGCCCCACCTACTGCTATATGTAACCATCCTTCTATGTTTCTGGATCCTTTGCCATGAAAGAAATATCATCTCAACCTGTGTTTGTTAGCATTTTTCTGCCAGTCTCATCACTATCATGTTTTGACAAATACACAGAAATGAGAGCAGCCAACATCTACAGAATACTACCATAGACCAGGCACTGTGCTAATCCCTTTACATGGATTATCTCAGTTAATCCTCTCAACAACCATGTGAAGAAGGTAATATCATTCTTATTTTACAGTGGAAGAAATAAGCCTCACAGAGGTCACCTCATTGGTAAATAGTGGAGTCAATTGTCAGGGAACAGGGAGCATCATTCAAAAGGACTGAATCAAAAGTAGGTAAGGTTTTAGGGTAGAAAGAAGGTCTGGATCATGGGACTCACTCTCCAGGAGAGGTAGGACACTGTACTGGGAGGAGGGGGACGATGACAGGCAGCCATGGAGTCTGAGGTGACACTGAGTATCTGGGATGAAAGTAGCAAAAACATGTGGTAGTGATGGAAGTGATAAGAAATCACAGTCTAATAATAGTCAATATTTATTGAGTATTTGCTACCTACTAAACACATCATATACATTGTAGGGGAAGAGGGAGAATCCCCCTCTGCCCTTTCCCTTAAGGTTCTTATGGATTGCCAAATAATCAACAAAACAGGTTAGCAGGAGAAAATAATACCAAGTTTAATAACATGTATACATGGGAGAAACTCAGAAATGAGCAGCTCATCCTTCTGTCTAAGCTGCTTGCTTAAGTATTGTAGCTAAAGGCGAGGAAGGTGTTGGGGGTGGGTAGTGGTCTGGGATTTCAGAGGGGTAGAACACAATTCACATGGAGATAGAAATGCAAATGTTTGTCTCACAATCTTTTCAGGGCCATCTATAGAGAATGTGGCCAGGGAGAGATAGAGTTTTTGATAAGAGGGGCTTGGTGCCTTTCCTATTGTAACATCTATTTTACATTATTATTACAACCATCATGCTAATAACTCCTTCCTGAAACAGATCTTTTGTTTTAAATTCTTTAGGCAGTTTGGGAGGGGAAACTCAAATGTTCTTCCTGAGTTTTCTGAGTCTTTATTGTCTTCAGCTCGAAATAATCCGCATACCAGAGTGGTGCCTCCTGGGGTAGCTTGCCCTGAGCACCATCAGCATCATCTCAGTAAATTCTCCCAACACAGTCAGGTGAGGAAGTGGCTCAGAAAGCTAACATGGATCATCCAAGTTAGCAAGTGGTAGAACCAGGATTCAAACTCTAGATAGGCTTGATTCCAGGACCCCCAATCTCTGTGGATATTTTGCCTCTCACATCATGACCCCCTAATATCTAGTAGCGTAGCACCATTCAGACTGTCTCATCTTTCATTGCACAGGACAGGTTTTACCATTAGTTGATAAGAGTATAAATGTTCTGCTTCTCAGAACCATATCATTTTTCTCAGAGCCTGCCCTCTTTTCCAGCCAAGTACCTAGTTATCAATGCTATGGGTGCAGAGAAACAGGGGACAACTGTTTCAGACTAGATTGTAGCAAGGTCCAAAGAGTTACCAAATCCAAACACCATTTGCCACAGTCTACTTTGATGTGAGCAAGCAGTCAAAACCGAAAAGGAATGAATTGAGTTCTGTGGGTCTGGGTTTGACCCAAGGTGGTCTTCTTCCGTTTTTGGCACCATAAACTTCTGCAACTAAGACACTTAGAGGCAACCTCGCCAAGATGCTGCTCACCAACTTACTGAGACCCACAGTCCTCCTCTGGAGCCCATTGCCAGAAAACCGCCAAATCACCCTTCCCAGCTGGATAAATGTATTTTTAAGCCAGTAGTTAATCTAGCCAAAAGATTAAGTCATCTGCAGGAAGTGTATTGCCAGCAGAGTTTAAGTGGTATGCTTATAAAAGGCAAACAATATGAACACTCTGAAATCTTCCTAATCAAGGTGTCCCTTTCCTGACAATTCTGCTTCAATGAGTCTTTCAGAACATTCAGCAGCTGGGTTACTACCAATTTCTTTCCAGTTCTCTATCCCCTTGGAGAAACTGTCCTTAGGAAGCCACCCCCAACATCATCAGCAGGAGCTGCCAAAACCCAAAATAAGCTGCTTGTTTTAGTGCACTGGCCAGAGAGGAATGTTTTCAAGAGTGCTGTAAAGCCAGCCCAGTGACAAGCGTTGTACCATAAAGTAAGGGGAGGCCATTCCTTGTCTTTTTCAAAATTCTATGCATTCCAGCTCTCTCAATCAAATAATCTGATTCACAAATTCCAAATTAAAACTGTCGCTTAGAAATTGACAGGTTTGCAGTTCAGTGTATGGGGCAAAGAGTACCTACCATCCCTATACAAGGAAATAGTTTGTCTTATTGACCTTTGGCAGAAGAGTGGCGGCAAGAGGCCCCATACAAGCCAGTGCAGAAGCCATCTCCTTCTGAAACTAGGAAATCATGTTGAAACTGTTTGCAAACGCACTTGCAGCAGAGGTGAAGTCTGACTTATACGCTCAGCTCTAAGTCGCTTTGATAAAACAAAGGACTCTTGCTTCAGAGAAATAAGACACATTCAGATATTTGTGCATTACCTTAATGCTTAAAAAATTCCTATCCAGAATATCCTCCTTTCTCTTGCCTATCTAAACCCTACCATTTCACAAGAGCCAGCTGCAGTTTCATAAGCTGAATAATATAACGCAGTGGTTCTCAAACCTGGTGGTATAGTAGAATCACTTGGGGGAGCTTTTAAAAACTGCCAATATTCAGTTCCCTCCCCAAACCAATTGAACCAGAATCCCAGGAGAGTTGGGCCTGGCCATCACTATTTAAAAAAAAAAAAAAAAACCCTAGTGATTCTAATGTGCACTCAGGGTTGAGAATGACTAGTGTGGCTGTTTGGAGCATAGGCCTCTAGGTTCAAAAAGATTTGAACTAGAGTCCCAATTTCAACACTTTCTGGCTGTGTGACTTGGAGCACATTACTCAACCTCTCAGAGTCTTGGTTTCTTCATCTGTAAAATGAGTATAATAATAGCATTTACCACATAAGCTTATTTTGAGGGCTAAAGGAAATAATTTGTGTTCTATGCTTAGCACATAGCAGGTTTTCAGTAACTGTTAGCTATTATATTATTATTATCAACAGCAGTTATGGGAAACCTTTAAGAACCCAGTCTAAGACTGCACAGTTTTCAGTGTTATAAAGAACTTCAGAGATCATTCTATTTAGCCCATAGAGGTGAAATGACACACATTTCAGAGAAACAAACATTTACTAAGCCAGGCACTGTTTTAATTCAGACTCCAAATCCAGTGCTCTTTCCATTATATTCATTTTATTTCATTTCAACAAATGTATTAAATACTGACTATATATCCATCTCTAAGGTAGGTTCTTGGGACAGAAAGATAAATTCACATCAAGTTGCCCCTAACCTTGAGAGTTTCCATCTAGTGGAAGAGTTCAATGTGGAAACAAATAATTACAGTAATGTAATATGTGTTTTTATAGACTCAGTGAACTTAAGTTTTTATGAGCTCACAGAAGATAATGCAATTAACTCTGGGTGGTTTGATGAAGATTGTATTGAGGAGGCTATGAGTGAACAGTATCTCAAAAGATAAATAGGAATTTTATAACTAGGGAGAGATGTATGGAATGGACATTTCATGCAGAGAGAACAGCAGGAGAAAAGGCACTACATCAGCATGCCTCTCAGCTCTATCTTCTTGCAACTCCTAGAACACTTATCTGCACCATTCATTTGTCAAATAATAATGTTTTGTCTCATGACACCTCTTCTATTATTGCCTTGAACTATTTATCTCCTGCGTTACCTAATTTTTCATGTCTTGTCACCTCAACTAGAATTTAAGCTTGAAGGAAGAAGGACCAGTTTAATAGATCACCATATCTCCCACATTCCTTTGCACATGCCCTTAAATAGAGTGGCTGCTAAATGAATACTTTTTGATTTGTTGACATAAAGAGAGAAAAGCAGAATAATCTTGAACATACCCTAAATTCACCGCTCATCACCAGAACCTCCTGTAAAATAAAGTTTGTTCACTTTCTCCTCCTGATTGTTCATGTCTTGACCATCAAAAAGAGTCTTTGAGCTCCTTCTGTGTGCCCACTAATGAAGAATATTGTGGGATACTAAAGTTATCAGATGCCCACATGGTAGCAGTTCTTTGCATATTTCGACACCCTATTCACAAGGATCTCAAAGTCAGGCCTAGTTAGTCATTGATGAAAACTGCTGATCACAACAAGACTGGACCAATCAGTCTGGGTCCCCCATACTTTTCAAAAAAGTATCAGGCATTCTGACAAAACTGCAAAAAATGGATAAATTATGATACTATTCTTCATCAGCATCCTAAAGAAGGCTTCATGCTGGTTGGCCTGGGGAAACAGTCACCTAATGCTCAAGCAGGATGAAAGTGGCATTTCTTACAAACAGGGGACAGAGTTTGAACCAAATTAAAAATCAGGATGAGCAGAGGGAATTTCTCCCACTTAGAAACACTTCAAATGTTGACTTCAAGAGTGGGAAAAATATGTTCTTACTCAGACAAATCTTAGCCTCCGTTGTGTACAGTTAAGAGCCTCAAGTAGTAGACGTGGCACCTATTCAAATAGCGCCTGGCAGAGAAGATCTTAATAAAGACGTCCCTCATCTCACTGATTTTTCTACGTTTTTTCAAGATGACTCATTGCCAACCTGAGCACAAATAAGTATGGGTATAAAGGTGGCCTTATCCACTTAAGCAATAAATTTTTGGAAATTAACACAATGTGCCCAGGGTAGAGCTTTATATTTCAGGCAGACGAGTTGGTGCAGACCAAACACCAAACCTAGGCATTTCCTTTCCCTATTTAAAAAAAAAAACAAAAAACAAAAAACCTAGTGATTCTAGGGAGAGGAAAAGGAAGATATTCTAACACACTTATCTTCCTGCAAGGACAGATTGTTATGTGATTAATAAATGCATCATCTCCATTATTCTCTCCTTTCTTCCTTCCCATCAGTAGGCAACCCTCCCTACCCACCCATCATCCTCCTTCATCCCAAGTGTTTGTAAATAATTCGAGACCTTCTTATAGATATGTTGAGAAGATTAAATGAGATAATGTGAAACACAAAAACAGAGAGCTTGCTGCATTGTAAGTGTCCTCTTGCAACCTTACACTGTATGTGAAGAGCTTTCACTTGGTGACACATCCTTTAACTGACAGACTTCAGACCAACCCAGGTAGAAATGGGAGAGGTGGGACAGTCAAGCAGCAACACATAGGGATTGATATTCTAGAGGAAGGTGATTGTAAAGTCAAACTTTTGCTTAGCCACTCTAATAAAAAGTGAATAAATAATACGGAGATAATCAAAACACAATAGATAAAAGGAATGGCTAAGTAAATTATGCTATATCAACAAGATGGAATATCAAGAAGCCATTAGAAATTAGAATCATGAGTACTATGGACAAATATGGAAAAATATTGATGTGTTAACCGAAAAAGCAAAATATAAACCTATGTGCATACAATGGCTAAAATGATTTAAAACTGTATAGGCATGCACAAAAAGGAAATAATTATGTTATGTGGGTCATAGTTATATAAAATTTATTAATTATATTAATAGTTGAAATATTAACTACAAAAAAATAGATAATTTACAAACCAGTTGTATCCAGCTTTATGATACATGATATGATAACTTTTCTTTGGAAGTCAATTTATTTTCCTGATGCTTTTTCCTTAGGCTGATGTTAAGATGAGTTTGCATTCTCTGAGCCCTCATTAAGGGATGGTAGGAGGGGTGGCTAAGTATGAGTACAAAGTAATACAGGAGTGTTGTAGGTTGCAAGGGGAAACTATTTAATAGTAAATACCTGTTGTAAAATGTAGTGGGAGGAAAATTTGAAGACATTTTTTTCATGGTTATAAAGATAAATTTTAAATGGCCTGTATATGAGTGGGTGGAAATGAAAATGAAAACGTAGAAGAGGAAACTATAAAGAAAGGGTTGAATAGCTGTGCTTTGAGTACCATGAAACTGAATTCAGCTATTCCTAGAAATAAAAACATAGAACAGAATTGTTCCTTTTCCGTCTGAATCGACCCTGAACTGCTACCAAATCACATACTATTATAATGATGAAACTGTCAAATAATGAATGCAAACTTAAGCTTGCACTTCTAGACTAGGAAAATACATATAACTCTATCCTGATTTACAAATATTTACGGCATCTATGAAGTTCCAGCAAGATGTTATGAACACCACCTGCCCTCTTCCTCTTACATAAAAACAAAAACAAAACATAAAACCCAAGTGAATGCTCAAGTCGACGAGGACACAGACTATTCAGAGGGCATGGAACATTTATCTGAATAATGGATATAGTTTAATGATACCAACCACGGTCCTTTTAACAACAATTTGAATTTTCTCAGCACCTTATTCAGCAATATTTTCTAAGTCTAAGTCTAGTCTTAGTCTAAGTCTAATCAGTCTAAGTAGTGATCAGAGCCCAAATCCCTGGAGATAATTATTTTATCAAAGTGACTCGAAATTTCACTCCTGCCACCAGTTCTTTCCTATTTGAGATGCTGTTTGCTGGAGGGATTTGACTGGATAATATAATCAGGATAAAGTAACAATGCTTTTTCCTGCACCAAGCATACAAGTTCCACAGGGGGATGCTGCTATCCTAATGAATTTCCATAGTCCTTCTGGAAGGCTGGATATACCACTGGAGTGGATCGTTGTTCATTTGAAATGCACTGTACCTAAGAATGTAGAAGCTGACCAGTGGATTCTCCGGGCATTTTGGAGAAAGCTGTTGTTGCCCCTCTTCCTCTGTGACTACTATCCTCACGTGGCCCTTAGTTTCTTAGATTGACTCACTACAGCAGCCCTCCAGCTCATGCCCTCCTTAAGCAATAATCCAAGCTCTGTAACTTCCTCTCTCTTCTTTGCTTATCAAAACTGACCCGGGCTCCCCTCTTCAGAGGCCAACTCTTTGCTAGGGAATAGTGGATTAATAGATTATTCACGTAAACCAGTGCTTCACAACTTTTTAAACTGTGAGGATCCTTCTTAAATGTCAAAATGTTGATCTTTTAATATCTGCTGATGAAAATGTAAATACTACATAATGACAGAGAGTTATTACATATAGTAATTACTATATAGTAACTACAAATAGTAATATCTATAAATGAATTTGTATTTTACTAACTAAATCAGCATCTACATAGGCTGGAAAATAATTGTACATATATATGTGCTATTTCTTACTGATTCCGTCTGCAGACACTAGTGTGCACACACTGTCATGGATCCCTTGCAACAACTTTTTGATGCACCAGACGTCTGAAGATTAGAAGTTAGCAACCACTAATAGAAACTAGGCACTATTCATTGAGTTTATTTTATGCCTGGGGTGGTAGAGAGTGCTATCTATACATAATCTTATTTGTACATCATGAAGTTGATCCCACCATCATCCTCCATTGTATAGGTAAGGAACAGAGTTCAGAGAAGTCGCATCACTTGAGCACAGTTACGCAACTAGTTAAGTGGCAAACTTGAGATTCAAACCCAGGTCTGTCTAATTACAATGTCCATGCACTTAATCCTCAAGCCATATTGCCTCCCATTAAGTATTCTTGTAGTAAATATGCTTCCACTTACTGTTTCCTTAATTAAGTTAAACGTCACATAAAGTATTTAAGGGATGATGCTAATGGTGGACTGCAAGCCACTGGGGAAATTACTTGTAGGTAAATCCCTAAAATCACACCTGTGTGCCAAACCACTTCTGTTCAAGAATATGCTCAAGACATAGTACCGTGAAACTCTTCGGAAAAAAATAACTTGGAGATGTGCATGTTTAGATGATGTTTCAAATGGATCAACATAGAAATATTTGGTTCTGTTTAATAAATAGTGAAGAGCAATCTTGCTTAAGAGAAAACCAGCTTATAAAAAAGAGTTGGTCAAAGCAGTGATTACAGTACATCAGTGGTTCTGTGGTCTTTGGACCACCACCTGGGACTTTGTCAGAAATGTAAATTCTCAGCTTCCCACCCCACCTCCTAAACTACAAGCTCTGGAGACAGAGCCTAGAAATCCTTGTTTTCACAAGGCTTCTAGGTGATTCTGACGCACACTAAAGCAAGTTGGAGAACTACTGAACTAGATAGTTATTGACCAGAGTGGCAGAGTTAGGAGGAAGGTATGAATATACTCACAAGAAAGGCAAGATTCTGGTTGCAGAAAGACTAATCCAGGTGTAGCAAGACTAGTACAATATAGTGATTAAAAGCACATTCTCTGGAGTCATATAGATCTGGGCTTGAGACCTGGTTTACTAGCTGTGTAATCTTGAGCAAGTAACTTCGTCTCTCTGAACCTCAGTCCTCTCATCTGTAAAATGAGGATAACAATAATACTTCCTTCATAGGGTTGTTGTGAGGATTAAATGAGTTAATCCAGGTAAACCACTTAGAACATGCCAAATATATAATAAAAGTAAGCTATAATTAAGTGGATGTCATCTTTCCCGAGTTGGAGCCAGCTTTGTCTAGAGGCATGGAGGTGTTTCCATTATGTCCATGAAAGGAGGCTTTAAGCTGCCTCTCTAGGGCGATGACAAAAGAACGGATAGGGTTCTAGTGAGAAAGAGGAGGGACACAAACAATTAAGGACACTCATTTGAGCAGCATTATATTTATAAGCATCCAAGCAAGTGGCTTAAAGAGATGACCTCCAGCAATGGCAGTGGAAAAAGCTAGAAATGGCTTGAAACTTAGTGAAGGGGCAAAAAGAAGTTTGCAAATCTAAAGATACCTATGCTTGTGATCCTCAGGGCACTTTAAACTAACCAGCTGTTCTCTAGGTCAGTGATACCTATACAGGCATACCTCGTGTTATTGCACTTCGCTTTATTGCACTTGGCAGGTACTGTGTTTTTGGTTTTTTTTTTTTTTACAAATTAAAGGTTTGTGGCAACTCTGCATTGAGGAAGTCTATCAGTGCCATTTTTCCAACACCATTTGCTCACTTTGTGTCTTTGTGCCACATTTTGGTAATTCTTACAATATGTCAAACTTTTTCATCATATTATATATGTTTTGGTGATCTGTGATCAGTGATCTTTGATGTTACTATTGTAATTGTCTTGGGGCACCACAAATCGTGCCCATACAAGATGGCAAACTTAATCAATTAATGTTGTATGTGTTCTGACTGCTCCACTGACCAGCCTTCCTTCATCTCTCTCCCTCTCCTCAGGCCTTCCTAGTCCCTGACACACAACAATACTGAAATTAGGCCAATTAATAACTCTACAGTGGCCTCTAAGTGTTCAAGTGAAAGAAAGTGTCACACTTTAAACCAAAAGCTAGAAATGACTAAGCTTAGTGAGGAAGGCATGCAGAAAGCCCAGATAGGCTGAAAGCTAAGCCTCTTGCACCAAACAGCCAAGTTGTGAATGCAAAGGAAGAGTTCTTGAAGGAAATTAAAAGTGCTACTCCTGTGAACACATGAATGATAAGAAAGCAAAACAGCCTTATTGCTGATATGGAAAAAGTTTTAGTGGTCTGGATAGAAGATGAAACCAGCCACAACACTCCCTTATGCCAAAGCCTAATCCAGAGCAAGGCCCTAACTCGCTTCAATTCTCTGAAGGCTAAGAGAGGTAAAGAAGCTACATAACAAAAGTGTGAAGCTAGCAGAGATTGGTTCATGAGGTTTAAGGAAAGAAGCCGTCTCCATAACATAAAAGTTCAAGGTGAAGCAACAAGTGCTGATGCAGAAGCTGCAGCAAGTTATCCAGAAGATCTAGCTTGGATAATTAAGGAAGGTGGCTACACTAAACAGTGGATTTTCAATGTAGACAAAGCAGCCTTATATTTGAAGAAGATGCCATCTAGGACTTTCATAGCTAGAAAGGAGAAGTCAATGCCTGGCTTCAAAGCTTCGAAGGACAGGCTGACTCTCTTGTTACAGGCTAATGCAGCTGGTGACTTTTAAGTTGAAGTCAATGCTCATTTATTATTACAAAAATCTTAAAGCCCTTATGAATTATGCTAAATCTACTTGCCTGTGCTCTATAAACAGAACAACAAAGCCTGAATGACAGCACCTGTTTACAACATGATTTACTGAATACTTTAAGCCCACTGTTGAGACTACTGCTCAGAAAAAAAGATTCCTTTCAAAATATTACTGCTCATTGACAACGCACCTGGTCACCTAAGAGATCTGATGGAGATGTGCAGCAAGATTAATGTTGTTTTCATGCCTGCCAACACACCCGTTCTGCAGCCTATGGATCAAGGAGTAATTTTGGCTGTCAAGTGTTATTATTTAAGAAATACATTTTGTAAGGCTATAGATGCCACAGATAGTGATTTCTCTGATGTATCTGGGCAAAGTAAATTGAAAAGCTTCTGGAAAAGATTCACCATTCTAGATGCCATTAAGAACATTTGTGATTTATGGCAAGAGGTCAAAATACCAACATTAACAAGAGTTTGGAAGAAGTTAATTACAACCCTCATGGATGACTGTAAGCCCTTTTTCAAGACTTCAGTGGAGGAAGTAAGTGCAGATGTGGTGGAAATAGTAAGAGACCTAGAAGTAGAAGTGGAGCCTGAAGATATGACTGAATTGCTGCAACCTCATGATAAAACTTTAACAGATGAGGAGTAGCTTCTTATGGATGAGCAAAGAAAGGGGTTTCTTGAGATGGAGTCTACTCCTAGTGAAGATTGTTAAAATAACAACAAAGAATTTAGAATATTACATAAACTTAGTTGGCAAAGCGGTGGCACAGTTTGAGAGGATTGACTCCAATTTTGGAAGAAGCTCTACTGTCCGTAAAATGCTATCAAACAGCATCTCATACTACAGAGAAATCATTCATGAAAGGAAGAGTCAGTCGATGCAGCAAACTTCATTATTGTCTTATTTTAAGAAATTGCCACAGCCACCCCACCCTTCACTAATCACCACTCTGATCAGTCAGCAGGAAAGACCCTCCACCAGCAAAAGATTACATCTGGCTGAATGCTCAAACAACGGTTAGCATTTTTCAGCAATAAAGCATTTTTAAATAAGATATGTACATTGGTTTAGACATAATGCTATTGCACACTTAATAGACTACAGTACAGTGTAAACGTAACTTTTATATGCCCTGGGAAACCAAAAATTTCATGTGACTCACTTTATTGTGACATTTGCTTTATTGCAGTGGTCTGGAACCAAGCCCACAATATCTCTGAGGTATGCCTGTCGTAATACTTACACTGACTCCGGCCATACAGGTGGATGCCCTCTTAACTGAAAGACAGACTCCTGAATGTAGTCGAGTCTTGGCTGATACGTTATTCAGATATTGAATTTTGAAATTTTTGAAATGCCATTTTCTGCTTAGGAGTCAAGGTCTGACTCTAAATATTTAAAATCCAAATCATGGACCCTGGAGTTAAATAAGAATTTAATTCATATGCCAGATCTGCCTCTCACTAGGTCTGTGACCTTGGGTGATTTACTTAACCTCTATCCCTCAGTTGCCTGGCTCTAACATGGGGAATCAGTCACCCTATCTTGCAGGGTTGTTGTTAGGCTTAGAAGTAACAAGAGAAAGCACTTAGCACAGTGGCTGGCTTGCAGTGAGCACACAATATGTGTTGACTGCTTTCATTGTTTGGCTATCTCATGATGGAGAAGTTGTCAAATTATTTTAGTATTTTAATAGTTTATCTGCACAGAAAACATCACTGGCCTGATTGTATCTTTGTCTTAGTGTAATGATTTCAATTTTGGAGAAGGCTAACCAGCAATACTGAAATTCTATAACCTGAGGCTTTGCTATCTAGCGTAGCAACCTGATTTATGGTTATATTAGAGAATGAATCTGCCTCTTAAAGGCCTTCTATTGAACAAGAGAAATGCTGATTAGTATTATATGAAAAGAGGGTTTTCAAAAGGAAATAAGTTTATGAAATGCTGGGTTAAGCAAAATTAAACAGATTCCTTTACTGTTAGATTTCTCAAAGTTTTTACTATCTTAACGTGTGTGGCAAATTTCCTAGACAGAACCACACTATGAAGCATTTCCCAATTTATTTGGCCATGTAACCCCTTTTCTGAAAATAAAATAAAACACTTACAGAGATTAGTATTGCATAGAACACACTTTGGAAAATACTGCCCTCGTCATTCTAAGCCTTCTTTCAGCGGCACGGGGGAAATAAGAGGAGGCAGAGCTCTCACAAGTCAGCTAGCCCCTTTTATCACAGAGGTTAAATTGCCTCGTATCAAATCATAGAGAAATACAAACTCCTCTGGATACACTGTAATTCTGTTGTAGCAAATATTACTATAGGGGTTGAGGAGATAATTACAACTTAGGTAGCAAGATTTGGTATTTATAGAGAAATAAGAGATTTTAAATATCTGTAGGGGAGAGAAGAAATGGGAAGACCCACCCTCTTCCCCCAAGGTTTTGCATTCCTGGCTTTACCCTAAACATTGGCCACCTTTGTGAGGATTTCTTCCCCCTGCTTTCTCTTCCTGCCTAGGACAAGCAAAGGAGGAGTTGCTATTACTGGGTTCTGATAGCAACTTTTTTTTACTGGAAGCACGGGAGTACTTTCCTTCCCATCACTGCACAATGTGTAGATGAGGGCCCCAGTAGCCTTCTTTACTCGTTGGGCCAGCACATGAATGTTCCTGTTTCCTTCAGCTGCTCAGCCCTTCCAGAAAGGTACAATGTTTCTCTAGGCCCTCCCCTGTTTGTATTATTACCTACTTTTTACTCTCCATCACATCCATGGCAGTGCCTCACATCAATTGTCTCTTTTCTCAGGGCAAGGGCACGAAAGAGCTTGTTCTTGAAGAACTATAAAAATATTAAACAATAATAATTTCGCCACAATATCTCTAATTTGAATGTCATTTTTGTTTACATCTTTCAAAGAGTTCTAAGACACTCACTTCCTTGTTGCAATTCTTGCAACATCCCTGTGAAATAGGCAGGGCAAAGTATTGTTACCCTCATTTCACAGGGAAAATAAAACAAAAAAAGTGAAAAAAGTTTCTCAAGGTTATTCAGCCAGTTAATGTCAAGCATGGAGTTAGAAACCAGGTGTCCTGATTCCCAGCCTAGTGCACTCCCTGCAAATGCCACGAGGACCAGTCTTGTTCTAGTGGAAGTGAGATCCCTGGCTGAGGTCAGCAGTACACAGAGAAAAGTAGGAATTCAATCAAATGCCTCCCCTGGCATGGTTGTCATACAGGGAAGACTTCTTCACTAGTCTTTTTGATGGGAATATCTGCCTGGATTTTGAAACTACCGTAGGAACTTCAGATTGTCATGTGTTTCAATGCTATTTGCCCACTTAAGTCAGTGAGGACTTTGAAGATGACACCCTCTTTTTGTTAGGAAAGACAAGGCTCTAGCCGGTTCCATAGGACATGAGCAATTTGTTCACACAAATTATTCATACAGACTGCTAAGTCCCAGCAGCAAGAGCTGAAGTGTGCCTGAGTTCCCAGTATAACCAGAGTAATTTTATAGCAGACAAACTCATACATATCCCATCACCTAGTGGTTCACAAAGAGAAAATTTGCCCTCCTAGAGACATCCAAATAACAGAACAGGTCCTCAACGCAATGCCCTAAAAAGTCACAGTTGCTCCCTTTTTTAATAACCCAATCCATCACTTTTTACTGCTAAGATGTGTACATCGTGAAAGAAAAAAGACATACGCAATAATAGCTTCAGATTTTGAGGAATTAAGATTTACTGGCGAGAAAAATGCAGCTATGAAGTAAAATAGGGGAGAAGAGGTCTTCCTTCAAAGAATTTTTTTTTCCTCCGTGGAAACAAATGGTTTCTTCTCAGCTCGGCTCAGCAATCAGACTGCTGAAAGTGACTCTTTCCTCAGAGTTGACTTGCTCCTAAATCTAGTTCTGGGGTCAAAATAAACTTATTTTTATTCAATTACATCAGCTCCGAATATGTGCCATGCAGCCCTGATGTAAGCCAGTCTAGAGAAGGCACGAAGGAGCATATTTTCCCTTCTACCCACTATGCTCCAGGTCAGAATGCTGAAACATTTGATTCCAAAGAAGGGAACCTCACTCTCAAATCCCCTCCCACAAACCACTTTACACTCTCCTAAGAGGTAGGTTCATTGGAAGGAAGGGTAGTGGGAAAATAAAGGCCATGTTTCCATCGAGTCCTGGAACTATTCCACATCCAGCAACAACTGGAGGTCCCTAAAGAAATGGTCCCACAGCGAAGCCAGAAAGTCCTCATTTAGGAGATGCTAAATAACTCAAAGAAAGAAAAGAGGAAAGGAAAGGCAATTACAGAGAAACTACTCTTTAATTCAAGTAAAAACATCTTAATTCAAGTATCCTTTGTCTGTTCTGAGCTATAAGGGAAAACATGCATTAATTCCTATCACTGGGGAAATCTTTAGCACTATCAACACTTCCATCCACCTATTCCCTTATGGAAATACTACTTACAAATAGACACATATTTATGACAACGTAAAATGTTGATATCAAGGGCAGCATAAATCCCTCTGCACATACCACAACATAGCTTTCTCTTTTTTTTAACTGTTCTCAAAAGTAAGCTTGCCTACTTCCATAATATCATTTACAAAAATCTCCGTCCCCAAGATGTAGGCATCCAAATATTTATCACGTTATGAACCCCATCACCCATCTTCCTCCCTGAGGAGTCGCTGGGTAGGACATCAACAAAATGAGTTAATGGTAGAGATAGGAGTCCTGCTTATCTAATTCACCACCACCACCAAACTTGTTGGAGAGGGTGTGAATGGGAAAGAGAGTTGCAGCAAAAAGAGAATGCTGAAGTCTCCTCTTAAAAGTCACTGTCTTGTCATCACAAGTTTATTTAATGATCCTTCCCTCCTCTGAAATCCAGCACCACTTAAACACTGTGCCGCACTCCCAACGTTTCTGTATTAGAGTGTGTTGTTGTCTGAAGGTGTCAGGCACTTGCATGTTATCTCCAGTATAAAATTTCAAACTGCTGAACAGCATGGACTGTGTCTCTACATTTTCCAATATCCTTTATGCTACCTGTAACATGAGAAGTGGGCAGTAAACACCTGGTAATATTCATATTACTTCTTGAATATTTCTTAGCTTAGAAACAAAGTTAATAAATTCATACCTGGTAGTACTTTCTCGAACACAGTTGGCCCTGGCATGCATGCAAGTTAGTTAAGGCTGATGGCTCATCACGAATTTTATGGAGTCTCTGAGATATTTCCCAGCACTGAAATTGAGTTGCAGCTCCAAGGCAAATCCTCCCACTGTTGATTAGTGGTAACAGTGAGGGGTGCTGACAAGAACACTGAACTGGGAAACAGCAAATTTACCTTAGAGTTGCAGCTGTACCATTAACCAGTCTGGTGTTCGGGTGCTCACGCTAAGTCACTGACCCTGGGTTTCCTCATCTGTATAATGGTGGTGGAGGAGGGTGATTAATACCGGCTGTCTTGAAAATCCAAATGTAGGATATTACTTTCCCTTTACTCCAATTCAACAGACATTCACTGATCTAATATGTGTCCTCACTAAGAGATTCTGGTTAGAAAAATTATCATCTCTACTATCCAACTGTGTGCCTCCTACCCAAACAGCAGTCATAGAAACTAAACAGCAGCTGATTAGTTTCCATAGGTTAGGTTTTGCAAATTAGACCCAATTATCATGACAAACATTGTCAACAAACATTGATTGCCTACTTTGAGTAGACTACAAAGAGGTACACTATTTCTGCCTACAACCCACTTACCTTTCACTACAGAACGTTTACTTATTCAACAATCGTTTGCTGAGCACATATTGTGTTCCAGCCTCTGTGCTATACACTGGTGATATAATGGTGAAGAGGATTGAGATGGACCCTGCCCTCCTGAAGTTAGAGTCTAGAGACAGAAAAGCAGATCCTCAGCCTCTCAATGGGCCTTATGGAGGGAACAGACCATTTAGTTCATTCCCAACCTCAATTATGAACAATAAAAAGCAAATCTACATCTGAAAACAATGGCAGTCCACAACCTGAGCCACTCAAGAAGACTCTATGTGGCCTCAACAGCTGGAACAACAGAACTCCTCGGTGGCCACTCCCACCATGGCTTCAGTTCCCCAGCTTGAAAATGTGAAATGTAAAATATGACTTCTAATAACCCTGAATTAAGGATCGAGGTCTGAACAGCCCAACATTTAATGGGGCAATGAGCTTTCAAAATTTTGATGAATTTTGACCAGGAGAAATAATATGAGACCGGTTTAGTGACAAGTACTTTACCGTCTTGCCTCTCTTGGGTATTAAAGCAAATTTCCTTCATTGATGGGTAGAAACCAATTTAAAAGATTCCCCCTACTTAAGAAAGTCCCTTAAGAATTTTCTTTTCTCTTTGCAGCAGTTTGGAGGTATTCTTTAAATAAATTAAAATAAAATGAAGATTAAGAAAGCTGATTACCATGGCCAGGCCTCAAATCACTGATTTTATGCCAATAAATCCAGGACTATTCTGTTAAGCTCCACAACTATGAGCTACTCTTTTCTTTGTTTTTACTGCTACACTTCCCCCCTCTCCAGCCCTGTGATGCACTGTCTATGCACATTTGATCTGTCTCTCCTGTCATACCACTAAAAAATGGCTACAAAAGTGCTCTGAAAGCCATAAAGTGCTATAACACAATATTAGCAGTGTGTTCCTTTATTCAACAAAAATGTGCTTAGTGCCTACTCTACGCTGGAGACACTAGGAATCAGGTCCTCACATCACCTTGCACAAACGGCTGCTTTTCCCTCCTAGGTACCCAACTACTCCTCTGTACTGCTTGTGTCTTGTTGTCACCTTCTGTTAAGCTCAGGGAGGAGGAGGGATAATACATGTGGCCGTCAAATCGTTCAGTAAAGAAGTCTAAGACTTCTTTTATGCTGTTGTCCAAAGATTCCTGGTAAATAACTACCACTAAACTAGGAATCAGGAGCCCTGGTTCCTGGTTCCAGCTGCCACACACCTGGAGCCAGAGACTCTCCCTCGTGGCCCCAGACTCCTCCTCTGCCAAGTGAGCTGATCTCTAATTTCCATTCCCGATCTGCTATTCAAGAGCTCTATGATATTTATCTAACCCATTTCACCTTGTACACTGGAAATAATTCCAGAGCAGTATTTCCTAACATAGGTTGCTATGGTCTGAATGTTTGGGTCCCTCCAAAATTCATATATTGAAATCCTAATGCTCATTGTGATGATATTAGAAGGTGGGGCCTTTGGGAGGTGGTCAGGTCATGAGGGTGGAGCCCTCATGAGTGGAATTAGTGCCTTTATAAAAGAGGCTCTAGAGAGATCCCTTGCCCCTTCTATAATGCGAGAACACAGCAAGAAGGAAGCAGCTATGAACAAGGAAGGGGGGTCTCACCAAAATGCCACCATGCTGACACCTTGATCTTAGCCTCCTTTCTAGCCTCCAGAACTGTGATCAATAAATTTCTGTTGTCTGTAACATACCCAGTCTGTGGTATTTTGTTATAGCAAACAGACTTCTTCCTGAATGGACGAGGACATATGCTCTTAAAGAACACTGGTTTCACAGAACATCAGTAGGCTTTGCATGCAAAAACGTTTCTGTGGTAAGCTGAGCATACTGATTTAAGAGCTCAGGATCTGGAACCTAAGTGCTTCAGCTGAAATCCCAGCCGTGTCCCATACTAACTGTGTGAACTTGAGCAAATTACCTTATCTTTCAGTGCCTTGGTTTTCCCCGCCAAATAAAGGGGGATGATGAAAACTCTCATAGGGTTTTCATGAGGATTAAGCATGTCAGTATATATGAGGACTTAGAATAGTACCTGGCATACACCAGAAGGATTCAATAAGCGGAAACTTCTATTATTGGTATCACTTCATCATTATTATTCAATGTAGTTGAGAAATTTAGAAAAAACAAAGCTTATAACAGTTCTATACTACAGGACTTCTCAGAGTCTTCTATGTGCATATGGCTTCCCTATACAAGGCAGCATTTCCCAAACTTATTTGACTACAGAATTCTCCTTCTCGTGTTCCCACCCGCCCACCCAGAACATATTGAAAGACTTGTGTCAAGTGGAACAGACTTTGGAAAACCCCACTCTAGACAAAGGGTTAAGAGATCTTGGTTCTATCCTGTCCCTGCTACTAATTACATGTGACTGGGGAAAAAAAATCACTTAATATCTTTGTGCCCCCATCACTCTTGTAAAAGTGAGAGACTTAAACAACTTTACTGAAGGTCATTTGTGATGTTGAAAATTCAAAAATACTATGATAAGCTCTCGTTAAGACCATAGGGGCCTAATTGTTCCCATTTGATAGACTATGAAGTGACTCACCTTATCATCCAAAGTCTTCCACAGAAAAATTTCTAGCAACACTAGAGAAGTTATAGGTTAAGCTTCCCTGAGAGGTCATGAAAAATTAAAAATAAGAGAGGTCCATGAAAAAAACCCAAAGTCAGAGCAGTTAGGAACTGCTTAAAAGTAGAAATACAGGCTCTGAGAGCTCAAAAGGCCCTCAGATTTAATTTAGTCCCATATCCCTCTTTTAGAGAGAAGAAACTGAGGCCCAGAAAGGGAAAGTGACTATCCTAAGATCACACAGAAAGTTATTCACACGTTCTACTTCCTCATGAAAAGTGCTGGCAGACTATAACGAGAGATCTTCAATTCTCTGTCCAGCACTGCATTTATGAACATTTATATACCCATTCCAGTTTAATGCTAGGAAATTGTGGGAGTGCCTCATGTGACGAAGATCAAGATTCCTCCTGGTATTCTGGTCTTACGGGGAAAAAAGAGAGTGAGATTCAGAGTCAAAAAGGGATTACTCTTTTTTAGAAATGAGAGTGAGTGTGTGTGTGTGTGTGTGCGTGTGTGTGTGTATCTGTCTCTATTTTTCTTCGCCTCATTGGTTCAATTTCAGCTCATGAAGCCCAGCATTGGAGAGCAAGTTCCATTCTGTTTATTTAGTAACAAGCAAAATGCAAGGACCCTTTTGCCTAGAACTCCTAAATTTGAAGATTCACAGCTTTTTGGGACTCCCCTGGCTCTTTGCTTACCCACTAGGCTCCTTACTTCTTCTTCCTCCATTGGTTGTTTCACTCTAGGCCCCGCTGTTAAAAAAGAGAGAGAGGTAGGGACAGAGAGAAAGGCAGAGAGAGAGAGAGAAGCTATTCCTTTCTCCTATACTAAGGCCTAATTCAACATTCTGGTTCAACCTCATGACTAGCCTTATAACCTTTCTAAACTTCAGTTTCCCCAAATGTAAAATAGAGATGCTAAAACACCCATCTAATAGGGTTCTTGTGAGGATTAGATGAGTTAATGCAGATAAAAGGCTTAAAGCAGTGTCTGGTACATGGTCATTATTCAATAAATGGAGACCATTGGCTTCCTTCTGTACTTTCACACACTGGTGCTGAAGTGTAAGTTAGTGCTGTCCTGTGAAGGGCCATTTTTCTATAGGAATCACAAGTTCTTAAAGTGTAAATTACATTTCTAGAAATTTATCTTAACGAAAATAAACAAACCACGGTTTAAAGATTACAGAGAGAGACGAAAGGAGATATATCAAAATGTTAACAGACTTGATCTGTGATGTGTGGAGCAAGGGATTATAATAGGTGATTTTTAGTTTTACAGTCTTCTTTATACTTTTCTGTACTGTTTGAAGTTTTTAGAATGAGCACATGTTACTTTTATAACAGAAAACAATAAAGGAGTTTTCCTCGTGAAAAAATGTTCAAAGAATCCTTCCATTCCCCAACTCATCTCCGTCTTAGTGATTTCCTTTTAACCATTCACCATTCTGGAGGCAAATGGCAGAACTCATTCTAGAAGTCTGGATCCTGTTTATTGCAAAAAAATTCATGTAATGATTCTGATCACCTTTTATGCATTTTGGTCTCTCTTAGAAGAAGGGTGAAGGCATAGAGAATAAAGAGACACCAAGTTGAAAAATCACTACATTGCACCACATGGCACAGACCAAAGCATCCCACATAAATAGCTGTGCAGATGAACACTCCATCATGAACAGAGACTCTCTCCCAGAATCCATCCTTTTCTTCCCCTCACCCAACCTGCTTCCTGGGTAAGTTAATATCCCAGTGTCAGCATTAACTCTCCTAGCTTTGGTCAGGTTGTGTCACAACCCTAGAATTATTTAAACATAGTTTTTTTGTATTTATTATTGAATTACAGTCTGATAAGGGAGACCACCGCATGCATGCAGCACCATAAAAATTCTGCAGGGTGCCAGCTTCCCCAGCCTGTTGTGTCCTTCAGACAGCAGTGACAAATGGAGCAGTCTGTAGAGAGCTCCTCCTGGTGACATGAGTTACCTTGCCAACAAAGGCTCATTACAGAACACCGACCATTGCACTGGACTGGAACAGAAGGCAATTTTCAATTCATTTATAACTCATGCCACTCACTTGTTTAACCTCAGCTCTTAAGGGGATGGCTTTGCAAACATAAGCCCCTTTGGCTATATAAATTAGTGACTGTTAAAGATAAACTTCCAGCCAAAGCATTTTAGATATTTTACCTCTGTTTATTTGTTTTTCATTGCAATTAGAAATGGTACCTTTCTGACTTGAAATTTACATGCAGGTCTTCAAAATTAGATTACCGGAGCCATATGCAAAAATCACATTGCAAATCACAAGGCATATTTCTCCTTTATATTCACCATTTAGATATTTAGCACACAGCAGAAAAATGCAGCTTGAGTGGTTATTTTTTTCTCGCGTTTTATTCCAAAAATCAACAGTCTAGCTATCAATTGGTGTTCCCCCTTTCAAATACTTTCTACTGCAGTCAAGTAACAAATGTATTTCTAAGCTAGAGACTAGAATTGTCCCATTGACAGGGGATAACAATTAGTAAACACATTAGTTAGTCATACTCAATTAAAAAAAAGAATTTCACTTGCTACAGTGAGATTGGGAAGGGCCTCTAAAGAAGAGCTGGGAAGGGAGTCAACCTGTATTGAGCCACCTACTATATGCGGCGTGCAGTTACATATGTTGTCTCATTTAATCCCTACAATGGTTTAGAGAAACTATTATTATCCTTGTTTTACAGAGGAGAGGATTGAAACCCAGATGAGTCACTTACCTTAACTAATAGGGCACAGCACCAAGTATGAAGAGTCAAAAATCAAATGCAGGCTTGTCTAACATTAAAACCCCAGGATCTTTCCAAGACTGTAAATGATGATGATGATGATGATGATGATGATATTAATAAAAATCACTGACCCATATACATATCTCTTCCATTATTTAAGTAGGGCCTGTAAGTTTGGGAGGGGTCTCATCTGCCTAGGGAAAAATCCCAAACTGAGTGAAAGCTCCTGGTAATCTTTACCTCAAAACCACAATGAAGCAATATACCACAAAACCTCAAATATTCAGAAAGCATTGTCAAAGAACTGCTATTTTCCTTACTATCTGCTTTCAGGAGAAAGTAACTTTTCTTTCTCAGCAGGTAGGTCGGGAACACTTTGCATATAATTGATGTTGAGTCAATTGCTCTTCTTTGTTGCTGTGTACACTAGTAAGTCCAAAAACTCTCAGAGAAATGCTCCAGGCTTTATCCACTTCTTTTTCCCCAAAGGCAGGCCCATCTTACAGAGATTTGCCCAAGATACTTGCCCAAGGTCTCTCTGAAATGCAGAAATGGAGCTAGGGTCTTTGTCTCCTAAGCACAAGGCTGGTTGTACATCTAGGTGAAGCAGACTATGCCTAACTTTCATGATTTCATATCTACCAAGTAAGCTATGATGCCCAGGCTTTCCTTCCTTGCAAAGCACTCCAAACTGCATGCTGATTCTAAAATTCTACATAGACTCTAATTTGTAAAAGACTTTGATTACTCCTTCATCCTTGTGTAAAACCTCTCCTTTTCCAAGCTCATCCCATCTGCTTCCGCCGTACCGTTCCCCTCCTTCTTGTTACAGCTATCTATTTTTTTTTTGGTCACTTCCAAGATTCATTGAGAACCATTACACCTGGTTTATGGACCTTCTCTCAACTCAATCCTGGCATAATCTTGCATGGCTTTAAAACTCATATGGGTCAAATTTCTAACATCCTAGTCCTCAACCTTTGGCTCTGTGCATCTGAGTCTCCTGTGGAGCTTATTAAAAAACTTTTCTAGATACTACTAAGACCTCCTGAATCAAAATTTCCCACAGTAAGACCCCATGACTCATTTTTAAAAGCTCTCTAATTGACTACAATGTGCAACCAAGTTTGAGAATTGTCCTAATCTCACAGTTTGAGCTACTCAACTCAGGGGCCTCCCCCTCCACTCTGCCTAGTCACTCTCACCCAAAAAGCCTCCATGAAATCATTAGGAATTGTCCTAAATCTTAAATGTGAATCTCCTATTCTCTGACCACAATCTCCCAGGACTCAAGCTCCTTCATTCCCTTAACTTGCCCATCACCTGATCTTATTTTCGAGATCTCCAGACTCATTGATTCATCACTTCAACCATGCTTTGGCCAATACCCTCAGCCTTCTAGGTTCTTCTTGTCTGGGGATACAAAGAAAAATAAGACATGGCCCATTACCTCCAGAAGTACAGAGTATCAAGGAGGAGCCAAAAATGTAAACAAATAATCACAGTACTACGTGAGAAGTGTCACCCTCTCACAGAAATTTTCCCTATAAGATAACATCCTCTATGACTCTTCAGCTCTTCATTCTACTTTATTTTCCTTCACATCGCTTTTCACCACCTGACACTTCATTTTATATTCATTTATATACTCGGTTCTTCTCTGTCTACACACTATAAGGTAAAATCCAAGGGGCCAGGACTTTGTTTTGTTGACTGTTCTGCTCCCAATGCCTAAAACAGTGTCTGGCACAGAGTGGGTACTCAATAAACTGTTGTTAAGTGAATGGATAAAATGAATAAGTGCCATGACAGAGATACACAAAGGAAGTACAAAGGGAGAAAGAAGACCTATCTAATCTAGGGATATAGGATTTCTGTTTGTGTGTGTGTAAAAGAGAGAGAGAGAATGAGACAACACAGGTTAAATAACCTTCCATAGGCTGGGTTAAGTACCCCACTTCTAGGTTTCCATAGGACCATCTGTATGCCTCTAATTTACACTTATTTTTATGAAGTTTCATTTATCTGTTTGTCTCTTTCCCCTAGTGTATTTGATATCTACAAGAGTAGGCACTATGTTTTTATCTATATCCCAAATGCCTAGCATAGTGGCAGTCACAAAACAATGCTCAATAAATGTTTGTTGCTTGAAAATAATGAAAAAGATGATTGGTTACTTTAAAAATAGCAATAGTTATTTTATTTTATTTATTTTAGTTAAAATTTTAGTTATTTTATTTATTTTAGTTAAAATTTTAAGCTATTATCAGCCCTAAATTCTACATTGCCTAGCCATGTGACCTTGGGCAAGCTGCTTAGCTTCTCGGAACCTGTTTTCTTCTTCCCCACAGTGGTTCTATAGGGATTAAGTGAGATAACATAATATATGCACAATATTTAGCTTAGTATCTGGCATATGATAGGTTTTAACTATAATATCATCTATGTTAAGAGCCATTTTCATGAATGGGAGTGAAGCACTTAGGAACAGATATTGATAGGAGAAGGAGTAGAGGACATGAAATCACTGGGGAGCTTAGTGAGGCATCTCTGAGAATGGAAAAAGTCCTGGGAGACCAGTAGGATTGGTGCCACTCCAATCTTTGCACCACAGTTACTGGTACCTGAGCAGAAAGGCTCTGTGGATTAGAAATAGGCAACGGTGTATGGTGACTGTCAAAAGGGAAAAGAAAAAAGATAAACAGCTTAGAGTTGGCACTCACCTTGAACCAGGCCATTTTACTGTGGCTAAAAGAACTAAGAGAAAAGTATTTCATTAAGACCTTGACACATCAACTGCAGTATTAATGGGCTGCTTCCAAAGAGCACATGTCAAAGTAAATGCCCTCTGCTCCTGGTGAGTTGGAAGTGGACAAATTGTAGTGCATTCTGATGAGGAGCTGAGCCAGTCAGGGCCTTATATAAAATGCCTGAGAATCCCAAGTGACAAATCATACTAAGCAACATGAAGGCACACGTGACATTTGCTTCTGCAAACTAAGCAAAGCTCTCTCGGAGATAACATCAAGCCAGCTTCTAAGTAGTTTGCTTTGCCAGAGTTGCTGCTTAGATTCATCTTTCCTTTTGAAAAAGATAAGAAGTAAGTGTTACAGTAGCTGCAACAAGGTAGAACTGCTGAGTTATAGGAATGGGCATCTTGTAAAGTCAATGGTATTCAAAACGCTAACAGTAGAGATTGGCTAGGGGAAGAAAAAGGAGTAAGGATTGTGAAAGGCAGATGCAAGGTCAGACATTGAGGGCAGAATAAAGAAGAATCTGAATAAGGAGGGAGAAAGACAGCACTCATACTCAAAGCCCAACTATTTTACAATAATTGAAATCATCCAGCCATCATTCCACTCCAGAGAAAACACCAACATAGGCTAAATTAGTACAGGGATGTAGTACTTGGTAGTTATAATTACAATGGAACTGGTCTGTCTTAGGATTTGTTTTTATATTACTCAGTAGCTATTATCTAATTTTTTTCAAGTCTAAACTACTTACTAGTTCAAGAAAAAGAAATAATCCTTGAAGTTCAGAGCACCTCTCCACTTATCGCATAGTGCTAGACATAAAAGAGATGCTCAATAAATAGGTTGCCTTGTTAACATTAACGTTGATTTTCCATTTTTGGTCTTTTTCCTCTTTCTCACAATTTCTCCTGCCTCTGCTCTGGTTACTGCTTAGTCCTTCTGGGGGTCTTCAGGGATAAGAGATTTCTGAGCACAATTCTAAATTTTTAGAGATATCCACTAGATAAAGATGTCAAAGAAGATATAAAAAGAAGTACCAGGGGCCGGCCCGGTGGCGCAAGCGGTTAAGAGCGCGCGCTCCGCTGCGGTGGCCCGGGGTTCGCTGGTTCGGATCCCGGGAGCGCACAGACGCACTGCTTGGTAAGCCATGCTGTGGCGGCGTCCCATATAAAGTGGAGGAAGATAGGCACAGATGTTAGCCCAGGGCTGTCTTCCTCAGCAAAAAAAGAGGAGGATTGGCGGATGTTAGCTCAGGGCTGATCTCCTCACAAAAAAAAAAAAAAAAAAAGAAGTACCAGAGGAGCTGACCCTGTGGCCTAGTGGTTAAGTTTGGCATGCTCTGCTTCAGCGGCCCAGGTTCGGTTCCCGGGTGCGGACCTACACCACTCATCAGCAGCCATGCTGTGGCAGCGACCCACATAGAAAATAGAGGAAGACTGGCACAGTTGTTAACTCAGGGCAAATCTTCCTCAAGCAAAAAGAGGAAGATTGGCAACAGATGTTAGCTCAGGGCAAATCTTCCTCATCGGAAAAAAAAAAAAGTACTAGATAACTCCAGAGTTAAGATGAGAAGACAATGCCCAAGCACATGTACTAAAAGGGAAAAGACAGTATTCAGAGAACAGAGGAGAGAGATAAAGAGAGAGTGAGAAAAGGAGGGAGAAGGAGAAGCAAGCACAGAGGGGAGGGGAGGGGAGGGGAAAATATCAGAAAATACATGAAGGGTGATGTGTGGATAATCCATAGTTACCTCAAGTCTACTTTCTCCTCAGAGGCTTCTGCTATTGCTAACCATATATTGAGTATGTTTTAGAATCTTTATATTTATTTCATCATCACCACAACTTTGCAAGGCAGGGATTATTATTATACCCTTTGTACAAATGAGGAGACTAACAACAGTCTCTGTCCCCATATCTTGTTACTTCACATTCATACTGCCTTAGGAGAGAAGAAGCAATAAGAACAATGAACTGGCCTTTGTATCAGACATTACCTATCTCAGAATGCAAGCTATAGAAGAAACATTGTCCTCTTCCCTCTTGCTTTCAAATATGGCTCTCTAGAGATAAAATCATTCAATAAATTCTGAACAACCCCATTACAATACGGCCCACTACTGCGTGAATCCAAGAGTGCCACAACTGAAAACACACCCTTTGAAATATAATCAATATAAGATTATGCAGTAAAGTTATCTGAGGAAGTACCCTTGTATCTTGTCACCCAATATCAGCATGAAATACTATTGTAAATAAAATCCACCTTCCAGTAACTAAAACAGGGACTACATTAAGTGATATTCCCAGGATGTACTGGCAGTTGGGGAAGGGGATAAATCAGCAAATAGAATAAGGTTAGACTTGGGTATTATGGCAATATTAAAGTATCAACCAGAGTTGGCTTTTATAGGGTTAACCTTTCAAAATCTTTTCACAACTGGCCAGATCTAGCTGGAATGTTTCTCAATACAATTGTCCACCCTTGACAAGAAAGGTTCCCATTAAATGCAAGGGGATAAAATTTGCTGGTTGTAGCATGTTTTCTTCTGAGCAGATTAAGAGTTGTTCAATAGAAGTATAATAGAATGTGTAAATCTAGTATGACTTGGGAGCAGTGTATCTGACACTGTAGATACAGAGCTGTCATAGTGGAGATAACCTGTACATTGAGCGGTAGAAATTCCAGTAGAGATAATGCATCTTCTGACAATAAAAACAGATTTAAGCCAAAATAAAACACCAAACACCTCATAAAAACAGCCACCAGCAGCCACCTTCTCAGCATAAGTTAAAAATTTAATAGGGATCATTGCCAATTAAACAGGCAGCCTTGACATTAAAGCTGTATTGTGATAAATAAAAATGAATCCTGATATTGGTCTTGTGATGGGGAAGTATGTAAGCAGAATACCTTCTGGTTCCATTGGGCTTAGAAAAGCATCACTTGACTTTGGTTTATAGAAATAAACCTGGACAACTGGGTTGGTTTCTCCATCTAATGATTGGTCACTTTTAGCAATCTGTTTGCAGAGAAAACACTTCTCATTGACTTTATAGAAGATATAGAAAGTTCTAGAAAACAAGAGTGATACCTGTCAAGTCTATCAACTCCACATTTCTCCTCATATCAGAGTATATAAATCATCTACCTGCCTACCGACTCACATTAAGACTCAAATGAGAATTCACACAGACATCTTCTACTACTTCTATGCTAATTTTCTACATTTTCCTATACAATCCAGTCTCTTGGATGACTTTTAAAAATTCTTTTGAAGAAGTATTTGCACTTGCACCAAGCTGTGGAGGAAATTTTCATTCCCAGATCCTAGAATGAAATTTTCCTGAAGGGAGCCCAGAAGAGCTACTAATACTCCTAGCAACCTCTTTATCATGTACTCCTCTGTTAGATGCAGAATTGTCATCTGTGAATTCACAGCCTCAGTGGCTGCTACGGGAGGGCATCTATATACCATTCATACTCGGAACTCAAATAAGACTGCTATAAACTGTGGAACCTGTTCCTGACCTTTTACCTTAGCAGCTGCCAGCCTGTACACTTACGCACACTGAGATGGAAATGAGTAAATCTGAGAACGATCATAGTGAAATCATTACCAATATTCCAGGGGCCAAGTTCTCCTTTCCAACTGAGTAAGGTACGCAGCAAAATAAATGTGGAGCTAAAGCATATTTATGAGAATAAAAGTCTAAAGAAAGGGATTAACTTGATGGTTCAGGTTGTCAATACCATAATAGAGAAACAACTGAAAAATGACTAAAAGAGCAAGTTTGACTACTACACAAATACTAAAATAATCAATGTCCCTTAAACCGAATTTCTCAAGAAGGGCTATAAAAATAAGTGAATATTAGCATGAATATGTAAGTCAACACAGTTGCTGTATAAGGTGCCCCATCCCTGAACTTTTATAGCTACAATATCCCGGGTATCTGACTTCAGGCTGTTCTCTCCTCTGTAGATGATAATCTCCTATTGATGCCATCTACCTGACTTGGTATCTACTGGAAGGGAATGATGATGAATAACATCAGGTATTATAATGGTGTGGCACACTACTGGTTGTCCCTTGAAATTTTTTCTTTCCTTCTTCATTTTAGTAATAGAACACCTCCCCGGTTCTAGCCAGACACATGGCTGCCCAGTTAGAGACCATATTTCTCAGCTTCCCTTACAACTAGGCGTGGCTATCTGAGTAGCCAAAAGGATATAAGCAAAAGTGATGTGTGTATCTTCCACTTCACATCCCTAGAAATGAAAATACTTGACCTATACACCCTTTCTTTCCTCCTTCCCGTGAGCTGGAATTCAGATGCAACAGTGATCCAGTTTTGACTCTGCAGATGAGGGGCATTGCTAGGTCACGAGGGAGTCATAAGATGGAAGGAATCTAGGTCCCTAGGGTATCCCATGGAGCAGAGCTGCCACATCCAGAGAAATCAAAGAAACTTCTATATTATTTAAACCACTGTATTTTGGGGTCACTTTGTGACAGTACGTTAACCTACATCCTAAGTAATATCAGTGAATTGTTTAAAAACATCTGCTCTAGGGTCAGATAGACTGTTTTGGAATCTTGCTTCCATATTACTAGCTGCAGGCCTTTGGGAGAGTCACTGAAACACTCTAAGCCTCAATTCCGTCATCTGTAAAATGGCGCTAATAATGTGCTAGGGGTATTGTAAAGATAACGCACGCAAAACACTTAACACAATGTCTGTTTCACTTCAATTGTTTAATGTTACCTATAGCTATACAAAGAGTGGCTCAATGAGATGGAAAAGTGAAAGAAATTCTGTCAATTAAATTAATAAATGGGAGTCTCTCTGGCTAACAAAAACATCTAAGAAAAGTAGAGAAAGCTTTGCTTTAAGATTTCCTACCATTTTTGCGCCACTACTGGGAAACTTCTCAAGGGACTACATTTCATTGTGACACGTTGCAAACGATGTGGAAGTCCTGTTCTATAGAAATTTGCTAGGAAAAGAATCTCCAAACGCATGAGTGATTCTGTTCATCTCAAATAGGATTGCATAGAATATGCAGATGAGAAAAAGTCAGCGATGAACTGACCTGTTTAGATGGCAAATAATTAGCACAGGTAAATAGCTTCCAGACACCTTGGAGATAAAAATGTACCACAGAAGCAACCCAAGAGAAGTCTGCTTCTCCAAAGGTCAAGCCCTTGTCAGAATTCAAAATTCATGGCAGATGAAAAAAAAGTGGAAACATGTTGTTTAGCTGGGACTGGGGTGGCTGCATTATTTTTTTTTCTTTTTGTCAATTTCCAATGCCAGAGAGTGCTCCATAGAAGCAGAGAAGGGGAAAAAATACCAAGTCTTTGAAATGAAATGGTATTAAGAAAAACACCACAATCAAGATACAGAAACATTGTCCAGTGAGACTTACTGGAACATAGCCACCCACAAACCCTAAATAATATTATAACACCATCGTATCTGCAACAGGCATCTTCTTCCTAGTTGTTCTGGAAAGTGGCTTACTCAGTCTCTACATATGGGGCCTTGTTTCTGTCACACAGAGATAGCAGAGTGACAAACTCTATCTTCAGCTGTGCCATGTGATTACCTAGGCACCGGCATTATCCCTGGATTTCTCACAGTGGCAGTAACTTGTCAAAATTACAGAGGCTGTTATTGGCAATTGTCCAAATAGTTGGATAAATAGAAAATAGTTTAGGCATTCCCAGAAATATCATAAGGTAAGCAATCCTGGGATGTGCTAGGAAAGCATGAGCAAATATTGTTTTTCTTGAGATTAGTTTGATGTTCATATTTTTTTGATATCTTCCTATAAGATCCTACCTGACTTTGTTTCCTGGCCTGTGGACTACTCTGTCTACATCTACTTAACCCATACTCATTAGAGGGAGAAGAATGCTTTTATTCTTATTTTGAAATGAAAAATCATTTTTTATCATTTTCATTTAGTCTTTGTTCATATTGAAGAGGATATAGGAAGCACTAAGACATCAGGTACCAAATATTTCCTTCCAAGTGTCCCTTTAACTGCCATCTAACCCTTCTCCCTCTCTCTCAACTCTAGTGTTCTTTCTGGTACCATACTCCCCTACCCCCACCTTTTCTCTCCCATGTCTCAGAAACACAGTTTTTTTTGCCTTCACATTATCATCCAATTTTTTTACCCTCCACCTACTATTAAGCAAACAAACAAACAAATGAACAAGCAAAAAACATTTGGGCTAGTAGTAGGAATTATGGAGTCAGACAAACCTGGCCCGATCCCTAAGTTTTCCTGTATATTCTTGGGCAGCTCATGTAACCTCCCTACACCTAGCTCCTTCCTTTGTAAAATCAGGGTGATAATAACAGTATTTACGTCACTGGGTTGTTGAGAGGATTAAATGAGGTATTATATGTACAGCACGAGGCACTGTGTTTGGCTTCATTATTCTAGACATTCGGCCCTTCCTAAACATTCTGAGCAAGCAGGATGCCCTGGACACTATGTGAACCGCCAATCTCATCATTAGTGTGACTCTACCATTTTCCATCTGATGCACCTCTTTCCCATCCCTCCCTTCCTTCTTTTCCTGTGTCTTAGCCCTGCTAGTCCCAATTATATCCGATAGTACCCCTCAGTGGTGCAGAGGCTGATTGTGCCCTGAAGATGATGTAAACATCAGCCTGCTCAGTGTGGAAATGTTTCTCTCAGTGTGTCCAAGCACAGGTGCTCAGACCAACAAACGGTTCCCAGGAGGGAAGCTGAAAGCTACTCATAATTCTCTTTCTGATCTTCAAATTCTGTTAAAAAACAAATTTCTATCTACTGCCTTAGAAGGAGGCCTAATGGCAAGTTGGAATTACAAGCTGTAGGTCCAAACCTGGTTCTGCCAACTAGTACTTTAGACATGTCAGTTGGGTGGCTTCGTCCTTTAAAAAGGGAGAAGAAATCAATGGAAACTAGAAGAATAAGGAGTTTGAGAAAAGTTACAGAAGAAGAATAGATGCAGGGTGGGTTGGAATGGCGAAGTTTTATAATGATCATCTCTAGAGACACTCACTGACATCCATCTGTTCCCTGGGCTGCCTGCCCTTTCTTCGCAGTGAAAAATTCCTCCCTGAGAAGACACTTGGGCAATTTGAAACTTGGTCTGAAGGCATCCGGTCCCTTCTGTTCATGGAGAAATGAATAATTTTTAGGAAAGGTAACAACAGGCTACCTGTTCAGTAAATAAAATCAATTTTAATTGGCTAGTAAGAGTGTTATATTTTAAAAAGGAAAAAAATTTTAAATCCAAGAAACATCTTGGAGATACTTCTTATGGATCAGAGGTCTGTTGGACTGACACCACTATGATTTCATTTGTTCACTTATTCTTCATTTTTCTCTCTTTTCATTGCATAGTAATTCTTTTCTGAATCAAAGATCTCTGAGTCAGTCTAGGTTGAGTGTGGGGGTAACAAGTAAGAGGCACTAATAATAAGGTGATGGACTTAAAAATCTGGATAAAAAACTAAAATGTCTGATTGAGTACTTATGTCAAAACAGTTTGCAAATCTCTTTAAAATTAGCATTTTCAACAACCCAGGGAATGAGAGTAAATATTTGCAAATCATATATCTGAAAAGGGGTTAATATCCAAATTAAATAAAGAACCCCTACAAGTCAACAACAATATCAACAACAAACAACCTGATTATAAAATGGGCAAAGGACTTGAATAGACATTTCTCCAAAGAAGATGTACAAACAGTCAACAAGCACATGAAAAGATGCTTAACATCACTAATAATTAGGGAAATGCAAATAAAATATTATCTCTCACCCATTAGGATGATTACTATAAAAAAAAGAAAATAACAATTATTGGCAAGGATGTAAAGAAAAGGGAACCCTTGTGCACTACTGGTAGAAATGTAAAATAGTAGAGCTGCTATGGAAAACAGTATAGAGGTACCTCAAAAAATTAAAAATAGAATTACCATATGATCCAGCAATTCCACTTTGTGGCGTATACCCAAAAGAATTGAAAGCAGGGACACAGATACTTCTATACCTATGTTCATAGCAGCATTTTTCACAATAGCCAAAGGGTAGAAGCAACTCAAGTGTCCATTGACAGAAGAAATGATAAGAAAAATGTGGTATATGCATACAATGGGATATTATTCCACTTTAAAAAGGGAGAAAATTCTGACACATTCTACAACATGGATGAACCTTGAGGACATTATTTTAAGTGAAATAAGTCAGTGACAAAAGAATAAGTACTGTATGATTCCACTTATATGAGGTACCTAGAGTAGTCAAATTCCTAGACACAGAAAGTAGAATGGTAGTTACCAGGGGCTGAGGGAGGGGGAATCGGTTGTTAGTGTTCTATGAGTATGGAGTTTTGGTTTTGCAAGATGAAAGAGTTCTGGAGATAGATGGTAGTGATGGTTGCACAACAATGAGAATGTACTTAATGCCACTGAACTGTACACTTGCAAATGGTTAATATGGTAAATTTTATGCTATGTATATTTTACCACAATATTAAAGATTTTAAGGTCATCAAAAATAAGGAAAGTTTCAGAAGCCAGTACAGTAAGACGAGCCTAAGCAGACATGATGACTGTGATGTGATATCTTGGAACAGAAAAAGGGCATTAGGTAAAAACTAAGGAAATTGGAATAACACAGAATTTACTTAATGTAATGCATACAGGTATATTGATTCATCAATATACCCTACAAATATATCATGCTAATGTAAGATGTTAACAATAACGGAAATTGGGTGTGAGATATACGTGAACTCTCTGTACTATCTTAATTGTTCTAAAATCTAAAACTATTGTAAATTATTCAATTTAAAAGAAACAAACCATTTGCCCTGGTTTGCACAAAATGACCTATATAAAATGAACCCCAATTACAGCTCTACATCTGACATTTGAATTATTTATCCTGCTCACTTAGTACCTATGTCTGAGGAGCTTTAATGTGCTTCACTGATCATTTCTTTAATCTAATTAATCCCGAGTTCATCCATGTGAGGCTAGGGCAAGCAGCATTACAGAATTATTCTCTTTTTTAGACTAGGAGACTGAGGCACAGAAAGCTTAAGGGTGGGCCCAAGGTCAATCAACTAACTTGATGTCAAAGCCAAGAAAGTAAGCCTATGGTCCCCATTTCCCAGTTTACCATCCAAAGGCAATGTTGCCTAATGAGCCTTTCAGGATACAAGTACAATTGGAAGACATCAAGAATGTGGCCAAAGCTTAGCTATCTTTCTGTAAATAGCAAGATTCACTCACCCCAGGTTCACTACTGCAAGTAGAAGCTCGCCAGGTATTGAGGGTTACTGTAGATTTTCAATAAGCAATTTGCTTTTTCCTGTTTAACTTGAGGGGTGACTCAGGGGTCTCAAGGATTTGTGAGCTTGTTTTGCAGAAGATTTGCAGAAGAAAGAGATTGGGATCACTGAATGGCCAGCCCCCAGCAGCCGTTGATGCCCAGAAGTCCGATTGCCCAGGGGCTTATTGGGAGTGACCCCTTTGTTTCTTCAAAGCTCCTCCTGCCAAGCCCCTTAGCTCTATAAAACCTCCTGCTTTCTGCCCTTGTGAAGGCAGATTTGAGTGAATCACGCTCCCACCTTCTAATTTTGGCCAATTCAAATAAATCTTTCTTCCTCTCCAAGCACCGATGTCTCAGTGTTTGGCTTACTGCGCATTGTGCACAGGAACTTGAGATTGAGAGGTTCGGTATCACAAGGACTCCTCTAACTTTGTGCCCTGGTGTTTCACTTGCCCCCAATATTCTCCTTTCTTCCCCAATTATTATACACCTCCACATCATAACTGCTCAGCAAATATATGTCAGCTGAATGAATAAAGGAATGCATGTAAGAATGGATGAATGAATGAGCCGTCAAGGGCAAGGGACATCAGTGGACTCTAGTGAGAATAACTCCTGCTCCAATCTACACGGTAGCCAGACAAATAGTGGTAGATCTTTTCTCTCAGCATCCCAACCCTCCTCCACATACCCTTTATTATAATCAACCAAATTATTTTCTAAGAATTCTCTCTCTCCCTCTCTCTTTCTCTCTATCTCTCTGTCTCTGTCTCAATCTGTCTGTGTCTGTCTCTGTCTCTCACTCTCCTTCCCTCTCAATCTCCCTCCGTCTTTATAAACTCTTTTACTTATGCCACACTTTTGAACTAATTTTGTGGGGTGATTATGCTAGAACATTATGTCTTTTGTTATTACCACATACCAGGATTCCCTTCTATGGCCTTCAAAACACTAGTGCTTCTTCATATGCAGATACTTTCCTAACTGCAAATGGAATCCTTTTCCCCATTTATACATTATAATTGTAGGAATGGTCCATCTTCACTTTTCAATTGACATTAGTTTTAAATACTTGACCTCTGTTTCCTTGTTATCCGTGTCATCAGAGATCATAATCTATTAAAGCCAATGCTTAAAAGCAGCAGATGCATTACATATGTTAACAAATCTTCCTTAAATAAATCCCTCAGTAATGCAACTAATCACTTCATTGTTTTATTAAATTTGGATTTTTTAAATGGGAGATTTTCCAAAATGTAGGCAAACCTATAGTCTGTGAGCCATAACAAACTATATTTGCCTACTGTTATTTTTACGTTCCCTTTGATTTAAACACTTTAAATTCCAAAACACAGCTCCCCTGTGTTTTTTAACTGGCACATATCATTTGATCATCTACAGCTATAAGCTGATTTTCTATTCTAAAGCACAATTGACCCTGGCTATAGGCAGTTTGTACCCAACTAAATGAGAATCTGGGTATTAATACTCAGCTTTCGGAAAGTAGCTTTAAGATGGTAGAGTACCTTGAAAATATAATTTGCAAATGTTCACAATTGAGCACTAACCTTTATGCTTAATTTAGAATGAATGCTCAGGCAGAGCTCTTCTTCCTCCAGGGCACCTGGAAGACTGCTGACACTCAATGCGCATTAAAAGCCGTTTAAATAGCAATGCAATGATGGAGTAGAAAGACTGGCAGTTAGGGTTAGGGAGTGTGTAAATTTTCTAGCATGGCTTTAAAAAAAAAAAAAAAAACTGGTATTCTCCCATGAGGAGGAAGCATGGCATTCTTTGGTTCCTTAAAAATATAATAGAACATGATAAGGGAGAGGGTTGAGGCATCAGATTTTATCAGAAGAGAAAGCTGAGTACTATATCACACACCTGAAAGATTTACAGATGCTTGCCCATTTCCTGTTCAAATTATATACTTTGCTTTCCATTCTGCATAACACACTGACCTATCACTTGCAAATGAGATAAGTATCCAGTCACATATCAATAAGTAAATTTTGCTCAATGAAATTTGTAAATCGTGCCACCTCAATCCCACTCCTCCACCTCCTATCAAACTGGCCATTTCAGATTTTACCCTCCTTTAGGACAGAGATCATATTTATTGATATTTTTTGTGCTATGCTGTCACTCTGCTAGAGGCACAAATACACATTCTGATAATGTGGTTTGGACTCTAGAAAGAAGCTAAACACTCTATCATTCTGATGCAGATCTAGGTGCTGTCATCATTTCTGAGTATCAGCCCTTTAATTACTGTCTCAGGGACCCAAGAACCACTAGTTAGTCATGCACAAAAATTTCTTCGAATATAAATTCCCATCCCAGAGCCAGTAGCTACATAAGGCACTCAAAGCTCAGGAACTCCTAAAGAATGTGCCTCGTGTTATTTCCTTTGCCTACAATGGCCTTCTCCACTTGGCTGCCTAGTATTCACACTACAGAGCAGAGTTCAAGTTTCTTATCATAGTTAGATATCTTTTGAACATCCTTCTATTTCCCTGGCAAGTATTCCTTGTGTTGGAATCATTGACTTACGTACCAATCTCCCCCACTACGTTGTAAATTCCAAAGTTGAGCTATCTTTCAACTCTGAAGGTCCAGTGCCTAGCACGGTGCCTTGCATAGTGCAACACTAAATAAATGTGAAACAAATTACTATGTAAAGAGAAAAAATATTTACATCATTTTAACCTATTTTGCTAATCCAGGCCAGAGTGCTTAAACATGTTCTCATTCTCTCTCTTCATGTTGAAAGATTTGGCTTTGTGGGTGGCTATATAAAGCCAGGGCTTTGCCCTGGGATTGGGTGGGGATGGTCAACTAGATTCTTTTAGTTGCAAGTGACAGAAAATAGAACTCTTAAGTGGCTTAAATAAAAAGGGAACTTATTGGATCATATAATGAAAAATTCCAGGTAGACAAGTATCTATTGATGGCTCAAACAAGTATCCATGATCCCATGCCTCATTCCTTGACTTTAACCTCTGCCTCTCACCCATTTCAGATTTGTCTGTCGTGGTTGTAAGATGGCTGTAGCCACTCCAGAACTTACATTCACACAATTCTAAGTCCATTGACAAGAGCATGAACCTCTTTCCCAAAAGTGTCCACGAAAGTCTCATTGCATCTCTTTTGCTCTAGTTGGGTCATATGCTCATACTTGAACTAATAATTGATGCTTAGGGGAATGCAAGGCTCTGATTGACTTAGGCCTAGATCATGTGCCTACCATAAGCACATGGGCTGAGAGTGGGAAGAGGTGATCTACTAAGAATAAATAAAGGTGCGGTTTTAAAAAGAAAGGTAAATGAATTCTAGGTGGCAAAACAATCGATGTCCAATTAATATACACAAATGAACATTGCCTAAAATTCAATCAAGGAAACATGTGATTGCAAATTAAAATAGCTGAATGGAAATACACTATAACAGCATTATTATATAAATATGAGAAGGGAGAGGTGCACACATTATTTTCTTGATTCCATAAAACCATATATCTTTTCACTCCTCAAAGACTAGAAAATTGTACCTCCCGTGGAACACCGAAGTGTTTTTACAATGCCTTCATAATGGACATGCGAAGGGCAGGGATTGGTCTCACCATTTTATAGACAAAGTAAGAATTATATTTCTCTGTGCTTTAAATATGTGGAAATTGTAGCAAAGATGGATCTTACAAACAGGTCTGCTAAAGCCCAGATTCCCTCAACAAGGCAGTATCTATCTTTATCCAATAACCACTTAATCAAATAATTTATAAAATGTAAAACATTTTGAATTTTCATACTGTCTTTCATATAAAGGCTTTAGGTCTGAACAAAATAAGTTTCCTTTGTTACAAACCACTGTATCAATGAATATCTCTAAGTGGCTTAACAAAGAACATCGGGAAGAGATTGAGTGGGAATAACGCAAGCACATGTGGGAAACAAATTGCGATAGTGCCTTAACTTAGTAAATTCTATTCTGGCCGTATTAAAATAATCAGGCATATAAATATGAACGTGCAAATGTCGTTGGAGGACTTCTAATTGGAACAAACAATATGATCCTCATTCTTTAGTAATAATCTGGCTTGAAATGTCATCAAAGCAGCAGCTTAAACTTCATTCTGAAAGGATGACTAAAGTCCATGGGAATACCCTAGGAAAAAGAGATTTAAATAATAAGCATAAAATGAAACTTGAAACTGCACTTTAGTTAGTCCATCTATCTCATAATACGTATGGAAAACTGAGGTCCACACCATCTGAGACACTTGCCTGGGTGACACAAAGTGTCAGTCCTAAATCACTGGTGTTCAAAGTGGGCTGCATGTACTCTGTGGTTATAAAAGAGATCAACAGGGTAAAGGAAGAAAATATTAAATGTTCGTAATATTTTTGTGTTTCATTGTGTATACAATATGTTTGCAGAGGCATGTGCACTCAAAAATTTTTTTCTGATCATTATGCTCAGTAAAAATCACTTGTAGACCACTGTCTTAAAATTATAACCCAAACCTGGACCAGACTTTCCCTCATGATCCCTCTCACCCCTCCCCCAATCCAGCCATATGTGCTACTGAGCTCATGCAGCTCTGTCAGTCAGTTGAAAGCACACTTTCTCTCAGCTGGGGGCTGGGAATCAAAATTATTTCAGTCAGGACTTTTAAATTCTAATTTCCTTATCTGTCTGCTTCAAAATATCATCATTCTTTCCTGAATCACGCAGATTAAAAAGAAGAAAGAAACCAAACTATTAAGGTAACACTGCTCTTCTGCTTGAGAATAGTCAAAGGAAATAAAAACTTTTAATAAAATATAAACGACAACCAAAAAAACACCTCTCACACCTTATCTAATACAAAATACAAAATCACCTTTGAGGATTTTTTGAAAGAGATATACAGTCAGTATCTGACATGCTAATTGAGTTATCAGTCCTCAAAGGCTGATGAAGAGTGAATCAATTATCACATACACTTGATTCTGCAGCCTATACACTGATAAATAACATTAGGGTCACCCCGTATTGGGCTTCTGCCCAACATCCCTGGCACTGACACTCTGCTGGAGGGGAGATACGGTTGGCAAAATAGAAGGTGTGGGAGAGTAAAGCCACACTGATTACAACTTGAGTTTAAAAGTTAAATTTAGGAGATCCCACAGCTCAGAGTTCCTTAAGGATGAAGCACTTTCAATAAGGAAAAACCTCAAGACATGGTAGAAAGAAGCAGGGACCATGGGGATATTGTATTTTGTCTCTAGGTTTTAAAAAGAAGCTCGAAATATACATAAGCCTCTATAGAACATATTCCTTGGAATTTATAGTTCAGGACAATCTTCAAATGAGTCATTTGGGCATTTCAGAAGTCTACATTCCCTTGGATGGTGCTCAAAATAGATGAGTCTTCACAATGTGCTCCTCTCTATAACAGAATGCAGCATAGCTTAATAGTTAAGGCACGGGTTCTGGAGACAGACACTCTGGCTTTGAATCATGACTCTGACACTTACTAGTTGTATGACCGTAGGCAAGTTATTTAAGTTCTCTAAACCTCAGTTTCCCCATCCACAAAATGGAAGTCATAATAGAACTTAACTAATAGGGTTGCTGTGATAATTAAACGATATTACGAATGATACTTGACAAAGAGTAAGTGCTTGATAAATTGGTGGTGCTGGTGGTGCTGGTTGGAGATCATAAGTGTTACATCAAGCTTCCTGGGGATTTAAATTGCTATCTAAAATAAAGATGATCAAAGTCTATCATTCTTTTGAGTCATTTTCACTTAGCATTCCCTTATCACTCTACTGCGTATAACATGTAGGCACCTGTACACAGAATCATATCAAACTGGACTTCTGCCTTCAAAGAAGTGACTATCTTTAGGCTTCTTTATTGCACGCTTATGATTGTGAAATACAGCACTATCACTTCATATCTTCCATAGTATTGACTGAACTTCAAACAGCTGATGGTGTATGGCATGACTTACCATCCACAAAAAGCAAGACAATCTTTTCCAACTCCCAATTTATCACTTACATGTATCAAATTGGCGAGGAGGACTGTGTTCTATGGGATAGAATACAGTAATTCTGTTGAGTCCAAGGACCAGGAATATCATGACAAGTCCTCTGATTAGAACATGGTTCCAGCTGCAATGTGGCCGCCTAGGATTTTTTGCTCTACTAAAAGCCATCTTCGCTTCTTGGCCTTGACACTGGAGTCACTATTTTGAATTTCAGGTGTCTTTTCATCATATAGCTTCTCAACTTTTGCACCTCTTATTTTGAAATGGGATGCATCTATCATCTTGAAATGGGATGGTGACAAGGTTAACATAAAGATGCCCAACACAAATAGGGAAAGGATATGAGTCCCCATAATGTAGGTTACTAACACAACTTACTACACACAGATGGCAGGTACACAGAGCAAGAGTCTCAGTCCTACTCCCAGTTGGAGGGGTAAGCTTCCTTAATCTTCAATTCCCCTGCTGTCAATGATACCAACTGATCGGGATAAGGAACCCATTCACTCCCTTATGCAAGGTATCTTTTGTCATTTTCAATACTATATTGGCCCTTCCTAACCATTCTAGAGACTCTGGCTACTTATCTGCCTGCCTACAAGGTTGCAAATAACTGAAAACAACTCAGTACATACCTGCATGATTCCTGCAAGGATGAATCAATAAAAGATCTATTTCCAAGAGTCATTTTTTCACAAACACTCTTCTCCTAGCAGGCCTAAGTTTCAGGCCTCCCTAAAGTCTATACCTGTTAATAGTTTTTCACATTTTTTTTTTTTTTAGAGATTTTATTTATTTTTTATTTTTTCCCCCCAAAGCCCCAGTGGATAGTTGTATGTTGTAGCTGCACATCCTTCTAGTTGCTGTATGTGGGACTCGGCCTCAGGATGAACGGAGAAGTGGTGCCTCGATGCGCACCCGGGATCCGAACCCGGGCCACCAGCATCGCAGCGTGCGCACTTAACCACCAAGCCACAGGGCCGGCCCAGTTTTTCACATTTTTAGCAAAGAAATTTTCTTTCTTCAACCAACAACTCAAATTAAAATCCAATACATAAAAGAGATAAAAGTGGAGGTGCTATGGTTGAAAAAGATTGAGAGGCCCAGAGTCTTGCCTTCTTAGCCATCTGTTTTGCATCCCCTGCCTCCCAATCGCCATCATTCCAGTGTAGATTGATAGTCAAGAGCATAGACTCAGGAGGCAGATTGCCTAGATTTAAATCCCAACTTTAGCATTTCCTTCCTAAAACATGAGTCACAATGTGGGGGAAGGGCTAAGATTGTTCTGGGAGCAGGCAGACATGGAGAAAACAGGAGCCCCATAAATTCAAAACGTCACTAATTAAACTTAGGATAGGAAGAAGAGGTGCTCAAAGCCTAACTCACCTTTTTGCCTCAAGGTAGATGATTGGCCTGGAGCGAAAAATAATCTTGGATGCCATGACATTTAGGTAACACATTTATATGACTTATTAAAAGAAAAGAAAAGAAAAATGTTGGGCAACAATAACTCAGCATGTGTCCAAATCTTTCAGTGAAAGTGGTAACACTAGAGAAATACCAGATGATAACATGATTGGCTTCACCAAGTTAACATCTGAGGCGGTTCTGAGATTCAAACAGAAGCCAAGCCATGATGCTTAGGTTTAGTGACAACCCTTTAGAAAGGCTTAAGAAAAACCCTGCAACTGCGAAAGATTATGCAAACTAGGTACTTTGCATTACACCCATACATCATAATGCAGACTCACAGCTGTGAAAGCACATCTGGATAGCATGGATGTGATTCCAGCCAATCTTTAAGGGAACTATTATATCAAAGCAAGTGCCAGTTGAACACGTTTGAAGCCTACAAAACCCCTGATTTTAAAACAAACAGCCTGTTTTAGACTACAGGATTATAAACCTATGTGATATATCTTTTATAATTATTGCTACTTTGTCAGAGAAGAATTTTCTATATATTGCAAGAAACAAAATCTATCACATTCTTTTGCATTCATCAAATGTGTGTGATCTTTTCTATAGAGGTTTAGCAATGGTAATAATTACCCAACAAAATAATTACCCAACATGGCTCTTCCTTGTCTTATTAAATGACCTCAGAAAACTGGTCCTTGCATTTTTCTCAGCCCACGCTGCATATTTCCTGGATTAAGTACAACAAAATTACTCAGCCAATGGCTAGTGCCATCCTCAAGAAAGGCAAGGAGTGTAAAGACCTCTGGACTTAGCAGGTCAACAACTATTTGAGGCACATGATAGGCAAGGTGCTATGTTGACAGATCTGAAGATGTTCTAGACTCTCATTAAAATAAAATGAGATATGTGATAAGAAGCCCATAGAAAGTTATCAGTGGAAGGAACCTTAGGGAATGTCTAGTTCAATCCTCTCAATTTTTTTTTCCAGTAACTTTATTGAGATCATAATGGTTTATAACATTGTGTAATTTCGGGTGTACATTATTGTTTATCAATTTCTGAGTAGACTTCATCATGGTCATCCCAAGTAGTCTAATTGTTGTCTGTCACCATACATATGTGTCCCTTTATCCCTTTCACCCACCCTCTACCCCCCTTCACCTCTGGTAACCACTAATCTGTTCTCTATATCCATGTATTTATTATATTCCACATATGAGTGAAATCATGCAATATTTGTCTTTCTCTGTTTGGCTTATTTCACTTAACATCATACCCCCAAGGTCCATACATGTTGTTGCAAATGGGACAATTTTTGTCTTTTTTATGGCTGAGTAGTATTCCACTGTGTGTGTGTGTGTGTGTGTGTGTGTGTGTGTATATACATACATATATATATATACACACCACATCTTCTTTATCCAATCATCAGTTGATGGGCACTTGGGTTGCTTCCACATCTTGGCTATTGTGAATAGTGCTGCGATGAATGTAGGAGTGCCTAAATCTCTTTGGATCATTGATTTCAAGTTCTTTGGATAAATGCCCAGTAGTGGGACAGCTGGATCATATGGTATTTCTATTTTTAATTGTTTGAGGAATCTCCATACTGTTTTCCATAGTGGCTGCACCAGGAATGTATTCCCACCAGCAGTGTATGAGAGCTCCCTTTTCTCCACATCCTCTCCAACATTTGTTGTTTTTTGTCTTGGTAATTATAGCCATTCTGACTGGTGTAAGGTGATATCTCATTGTTGTTCTGATTTGCATTTCCCTAATAATTAGTGATATTGAACATTGTTTCATGTGTCTGCTAACCACCTGTATATCTTCTTTGGAAAAATGTCTGTTCACATCCTCTGCCCATTTTTTGATTGGGTTGTTTGTTTTTTTGTTGTTGAGTTGTATGTGTTCTTTATATATTTTGGAGATCAACCCCTTGTTGGATAAGTGATTTTCAAATATTTTATCCCAGTTGGTGGGTTTCTTTTCGTTTTGTTCATGGTTTCCTTTGCTTTGCAGAAGACTTTTAGTCTGACATAGTCCCATTTGTTAACTTTTTCTTTTGTTTCCCTTGCCCGGTCAGACATGGTATTTGAAAAGATGTTGCTAAGATCAATGTCAAAGAGTGTACTGCCTATATTTTCTTCTAGGAGTTTTAGTCTCAGGTCTTACATTCAAGTCTTTAATCCCTTACATTCAAGTCTTTAATCCATTTTGAGTTAATTTTTTGTATGGTGAAAGATAATGGTCTACTTTCATTCTTTTACAAGTGGCTGTCCAGTTTTACCAGCACCATTTATCGAAGAGACTTTCCTTTCTCCATTGTATGTTCTTGACTCCTTTGTCAAAGATTAACTATCCATAGATGTGTGGTTTTATTTCTGGGCTTTCATTTCTGTTCTATTGATCTGTGTATCTGTTTTTTGTGCCAGTACCATGCTGTTTTGATTACTATAGCTTTGAACTCTCGCTGTTTACAGATGACATGGCCCTATATATAGAAAACCCTAAAGAATCCATCAGAAAACTATGAGAAATAATCAACAACTACAGCAAGGTTGCAGGGTACAAAATCAACTTACAAAAATCAGTTGCATTTCTATACACTGACAATGAACTTGCAGAAAGAGAAATGAAGAGTGCAATCTCATTTACAATCTCAATGAAAAGAATAAAATATCTAGGAATAAATTTAACCAAAGAGGTGAAAGACCTATACACTGAAAACTATAAGACATTATTGAAAGAAATTGAAGAAGACACAAAGAAATGGAAAAATATTCCATGCTTGTGGGTCAGAAGAATCGACATAGTTAAAATGTCCACACTACCTAAAGCAATCTACAGATTCAACACAACCCCAATTAGAATCCCAATGACACTCTTCACGGAAATTGAACAAAGAATCCTAAAATTTATATGGAACAACAAAAGACCCAGAATAGCCAAAGCAATCCTGAGAAAAAAGAACAAAGCGGGAGGCATCACCATCCCTGACTTCAAAATATACTCTCGTTCTTTTTTCAACTTCCTCATTACAGGTGAATAAAGTAAAGCCCAAAAAAGATCAATCATTTGCCTCATGTCATACACTTGGTTAGTGGCAGTACCAGGTTAAAAATTTGGGTCTCTTGACTCTCATATTAGTATTTTTTTCTACTACATCACAGTATGCTCAGCAACTCTGGGAGAAAAGGAGTAGAACTTACTTCTCAATGGAGATCTGGAAAGGCTGCAATGGAAAACCTACAGAATATATTCGGAATATGACAGGCAAAACTGAGTAAAGTGGCAAACACAGTAAAGAGAAGAAAGAGCAGAAGGAAGGTTGCATTACCAGGAAATCATGAGTCATTTCTAGAGACCTGAAAACAGTCCAGTTTAGCTAGAAACTTGCAGTTTCTTGACAAGGGTGCTATTGACATTTTCAGTGGGACAATTCTGAAATAGTGAGGGTCTATTTCACTCAAAACAAGATGCTTGCCATCCCCTGCTCCAGATCACGGTATACCCATATCATCCTCACTCGTTATGACAAACCAAAACACCACAATATATTTCTAAATGCCATTAGTACAAGTTTAGAACCACTGAGCATAGATATGGAGTATCTAGGGATAGGAATAGTATTTGAGAAGGCTGAAAGTAGATTGAGTTCAGATAATGAAAACCCTTAAAGAAGTTCCAACCTTTTTCAATAGACTATAGGGAAACACTGAATATAGTAGGGGAGAGGCATTGTTTGGTACGTTCTTCAGGAAGGATTCTGGTAGCAATGTAGAAAATAATTAAGGTAGGTAAAAGATGAAGGCAGGGAGACTAGTTAGGTGGTTCTAATAATAACACAGGCTTTTCTTTCTTTCCTTTTGCGACTCCTACCACTGTGTCTTCCTGGGCTTTGAAATATGCTTTGGATTCCGACTCCTAGCTTCTATTTTGAACCTTGGAATATAAATTTTGCCTCTTAGATGTAATCATAGTGTACTTCTTTTCTACTTATTTTATTCTTATTAACCAGCCTTAGTTCACAGCCCTGTGGCTGTCTCAGAACCGAAGGCAGGCTCTGTACCATTCAAAGGTATCTTGCCACCATGTTGTTTTGAATGGTGTTTGTAATTTGAGCTCTGGTTCTAATATGCTTATAAAATGGTTTTCACACAAAAATGTGTTGTTTCAAACTTTTTGCCTGTGTTATCTGAAGTTTCTCTTGTTCCCAGGTGCATTCAGCTTAACTGAAAAGAAAACGAAAAGGTGTTAAATATGCTCGTTGCAAGCAGATGTTTGGTATTCTACAGGACACAAAAATACTACTTTACTGAAGGGCAGGCTGTTCAAAATCCTAACGTTAATGAGATTGTGTCAGCATTTTCATTAGAAATCCCTATTTTTCTAGGCACAGGTATTTTCAGTTTGGGAGATAAGTTGGAAAATATCAGATTGGTTGTTTCTAAATTAAAGCAGACACATTAGAAAAACATTCCTTTTTGTCAAAGACATTATGCCAAGACGCCGCGTAAAAGAAATCTCAATGAGAACATGAATCAACTCCAAGGGACACTATAACTTCAAAAAAAGTTTTGGAGTCCTCTCATGCTTTGAAATGGCAAAGCAAAGAGCCTGCCAGTCAGTGACAAATCAGCATCTGATGTTGCACCTGATGGATGGCCCACAAAACCTCACTGGTTCTAATTTTCTGAAATGTACTAGTTTTCAGAAAAAAATGGAAAACATATCTCACACTACAGAAACCTCCAGATGAATCCTGGGGAGGAACAAGAAAACACAATCCTATGATCATCCAGCAATATCACTGATTTGACGTCCAGGCACATCAGTTCTAAGGCAACAGACCACACCCCAAGCACTGGCCAGCCACCTTGCAAATGTGTAACCTGGGTCAACTAAGTGCCATCTGAGAGACCGTTGACTGCTCAGTGCAAAATCAACCCCACTACTCAAAAATAAAAATGGACCTTGGCCTGACGATAATGGTTAATTTGCGTCATCTTCTCATATGTGTCTCTTGAGGTTGAATCACAGTGGTTAACATGATGAACTCTGGAGCCAGACTCCCTAGGTTTGAATCTTGGCTATACCATTTACTAGCTGGGAGGCCTTGGGCACATTGTACCTCTATTTCTCAATGAGAAAAATAGTAATACCTATCTCATAGGGTTGTGAGAATTAGCCAATACATGCAAAGCACTTAGAACAGTGCTTAGTACACAGTAAGTGTCCAATAACGTTAATCATGTTGATGATGATGTCATACTATGAGAAAGGCACCTAAAAATTAATGAAAATAGAATCTGGAAGGGAAAGTTCTATATCTGATATGAATTAGAAGGAAGGAAGGAAGGGAGGGAGGGAGTGAGGAAGGAAGACCACAAATTATTCCAAGGGGGACATCATAGGATTCCTAGCCTTTCCCTTAAGTCCTTTAAACTTTGAAATGGGGATTTAGAATCCTTGATATCTAGGAAGAGGTCCTCTGTGACAGGCTTTCCCTATCTCAGTAGGGCAAATTGAGCAAACTGCTTTCCCTAACCCTTTTCCTCTTAATGAAATGCTGACTTATTTGCAGGGGCTGCTACAGATACTTCATAAAGTGCTATATTGGTTTTATTTCCAGTTAGCAGATCAATGTGCTGAATCAAGTTTCCCTCTGACCATGCCAATGCAGAGAGTCAGTGCTCACTGTATACCCTCCTCAACTAATATCAAGAAAACAAGGCCTGGCTGAAAATCAGGATCTGAATGGCCCCAGTATGTCACTAGATGTTTGAAAAAGAGCTTGATAGAGCTTTGAAATAATTCAAGATGATATGCCATGAATGTGCAGCACTTTTCAGGGGTACCCCTGCCTGTCACACAGAAACAGAGGACAAGTATTTTCAGGGAAGCATGGGGGAATGGAGATCTTCAAGATCAATACCACTGATGCAAATATTTTCAGTTTTCAGTTCTACTCAAGCCCTAGCAGACACTTTACTTTGACTGCAGCTGCAACAATCCACAAAACAAAGTACAGTGTCTTTCTCGCTACTGCAAGTAAGTGGTCATTCTCAAAATATTTTTCATGGGAGAGTCACGTGGTTATCCCACATAGACCAGAGAAAATTCTAAATTACAAGTCATAAAAATGGTCAATGTGTGTGTTTCTTGTGTGTTCACAATGGCCCTATCGGGGGAGTAGGAGGCAGTGGCCTTTACTTGCATGCATTTACTACTATAAATTTGAATCTCTACCAAGAAAAGCACAGAGGAACATTTTAGAAATATTATCATATTAATAGTTCCTCAAGCTTTTGCTTGAGGACAAGATTTTTCTTTTAAAATCCAGACCAATTCAGAAAACTCAAACGTCTTTCAATGGTGTTTTGTTTTTCCAAATGTGCTCAAAGACCTTATCTATCCTTCTATGGATATTTATAATGAGAAAAAGGAAGGAGAATCCAGTTTGAGACACACACACACACACACACACACACACATAAATGGCAATCCACTAAATATATAAGCTCTCTACAAATTGGTAATTGACTTTAAAGGTGAGATATTTGCTAAGCTGATGGCGGGTGGGAGCATGAGGACTAGAATCCTACATCCTTTGACATTACATGGAGCCTACAAATCAACTATTTTCAAAATAGTTTTCACTAATTTTATTTCATAAATGTTGACATAGGACTTACTATGTGATAGACACTGTTCAAAGTCCTTTATAATAGTTAGTCATCATAACTCTATGTGGCAGACAATATTATTATCATCCCCATTTTGTAAATGAAGAAGAGAGGTTAAGTGGCTCTCCTAAAGTCATGTAGCTAGTAGGTAGCAAAGTTATACTTTCAATCCAGGCCATCTGACTCCAAAGTCCAGGCTATTAACTATTATGCTATCCATCCTGGTCATAGTATCTAAAATGAAGACAAAATGAAGAAATGAATGTGGGACATTCAGGCTCTTTATAGAAACAGAACCAAGTTACCATTATTTTGTTGATGTACAATGTCTTGCCTTTTGCCCCAAGACAAATTTTAGCTGTGGCTTTACTCTCAGTCTCTCAGTGGCAAAATATAACCTTTCTGTCTATTACTTCTCACACAACCTTCCAAAGGTTTTTAAATTGCTCTACAAATGACACAGATTCTTCTAGTTCCCTCTTAAATTTTTCTTCCAGTTCATTCAGTTAAGTAACAACTGTCATTTAACTGATAGCTTGACTTATAAATCCTACTTTTTTTCTACTGATATAGGCTCGGCTCGATTTTGTGAAAGCCTCCTTGTTGTCACAGGTAAGAGAATACTTGTACTACAGAGAAGCAGGGCAACAGCAATAATAGTAATAATAGATAAAATTTTTGAATATTCTATATGTCCAAAACACTGGTCCTTGACACACTGTAAACATTTTCTTGTTTAATCCTCACAAAATCCCTAAAAAAGCAGGTATTATTCTAATACCGTAGGCAAGGAAACAGAGTCTAAAACAATAAGCAACTTAACTCAAGTTGTCCGGGTAGTAGATTTGAATCAAGGTGTATCTGACTTCAATGCCCATCATACTGGTTACCATCGAAACAAGTATTATACTGCTTTAGAGTTAAATGCTTAAGCGGTTTGCCAATGGTTGCTCAGCGGGTACAAGGGCAGACGTAGGATTTACACTCAGGTCTTAAAACCCCAAGACCTGTGCTCGTTCTATAAGATCCCAAGTCTGGTTTTAGGCAGAAAGGTTATAACTTAATGTCTTTGATTATGTTGTTAATCTAAATTCAACAATGTGTGGGTCCCCTTGGGATTCAATCTCTGTAATTAATAACAGAAAGTAAAGGTAGAAGTATGTGTGTGCGGCTATGTACGTCAGAGCAGGAGACTGGGGTTGAATATAAATTACATTTTCTGTTATTCTAACTCTGATTAAAATTGCAAAAATTAATAGAATATTGAAGGGAGCCTGATCTGACTTTTGAAATCTAGAAGAGGGAGTAACATTTCTCATTTATTCAATGAAACTTTTGGAGTTGGTCAGGGCACTCTTAGGAAGAAGTAAAGTAGATCATCAGATTATCAGGGAGATGATTACACTTTCTACTTAATGGAAAAACAGGCATATGCAAAAATAAATTTCTGTACCATTTTTTCCAACTTTCTGCTTAAAAATCTTACCAGGCATGTACACACTTTTTACAAAGTGCTAACACTCACAGTCGCAAATGCTACAGCTCAAATGCAAATGTGTTTTTCAATACAATTCCTTTTTCAGTCACTCATAACTGCATCAACCATCCTACATTTTAGGGAAAATATTCTGTTCGACCTCAGGGCAAACACCAACTTTTTTCCCCTTTTCCAAAAGAAGTATGAGATAAGCCCCCTTTAGCTATGTCTGAGTCACCACCAGGAAAGGGGGGAGGTCCTTATTATAATCAAATAGGGAGAGGGAGAGAATGCAAAAGAGAACTGGTAGAGTTTCTGTGTCTAAAAGAAAAAAAATAGGAAGTATCTGAACTTTAAAACTCAAGATGATAAGATGATATACTTTCCTATGTGTGAAAAATTGGCCAAGAATAAGTTATTAACATTTCAGAGTGGCTTGCTGAACTAGCAGATACCCGGTTCCCTGAATGGGAACTGCTAGAGGAAGAAGGCAAAAGCCCTTTAGGGAAAAGAATGTCACAAGAGAGTAGAACAAGGGTTCAATTAATTCTCTTTTCCCAAAGGATGTGATTTTGACTCAGCCCCAAGGGTCCCAATCTATTCTGGTTGAATGGCGTCCTGTTGGGTTTAGCTGTCCCCAGGTCTTCATATTCTTTACTGTCCAGACACATCTTTATTGAGTTATAGTAATTGAACTCTGTGTAAGGACAGAAGCATCTGATGGCAAGCCCCAATTATGTCATATATACTTTGATTCAAATAACCTTTTTTTCAGCATGTTTTCTCTGTGGGTGTATGTGTGAGTGAGTGTGTGGGGGCATTTACACAAATAAAATGTTTTACTTCAGATATCAGAGAACAACTCTAGATAAAAGTCATTCCTTAATAGTATTTATTTTTCTAATCTGCTTTCTAGTTATAAAAGTAATCCATTTTCATTAAAGAAAATGTGGAAAATATGGAAAAACATAAAAGAATAAAATGAGAATCACCAAGATTCCTAGTACCCAAAGATGACTTTGATATACATCCTTCAATTCTTTCTATAAACATTTTATTTCCCAAGAAATAATTCTATGCATATTATTTTGTAACCTCTTCTCATGTCACCAGACCTGATCCTTTTTTCTACGTATAATAATTCCTTAGGTAAACTCATCCAGTCTCATAGCTTTATATACAAATCTATTTGCTGATGACTCCCAAATTTACATATCCAGCCATAATGTCTCCCTAAAATCCAGACATACATCTACAACCTATACAACATATCCCTTAGCTGTTTAATAGACATCTCAAGCCACACATGCTCAAAACTGAGTTCTGATGTTTGCCACCCTCCTCAACCAGCCTCCTGTAGTTTTCCCCATCTCACTAACACATAAACGCCATCCTTCCAGTTATTCAGCCCAAAAAACCTTAATTCCTTTCATTCTCTCGTATTCCAGATCCAATCTGTCAGAAAATTTTGAGAACTCTTCCCTGACTATTGCCACCTGGAATCATCATCATCTCTCACCAGGATTACTGCAATAGCCTCCTAACTGGTCTCTTTGTTTCTGCCCTTGCCCTCTTTAATCTGTTGCAATCATTGCAATCAGACATTCTTATTAAAACATGTTAGATCTTCACACTCTGTCTTTCTTTCTCTCTCTTGGATAAAAGTCTTTACCAGGACCTACAAGCCCCTCTCCAATCTGGACCTCTGTTACTTCTCTGACGTGTTCTTCTCTTCCACTTATCTATATTCACTCTCCTCTGAACATGCTGGACTCATTGCTATTCCTAAAATATCCCAGGCATACTCCACCTCAGTGCCTTTGCACTTGCTGTTCCGCCTTCTTGAAATATTCTTCCCCCAGGTATCTTCATGGCTTGTTCCCTCATTTCCTTCAGGTGAGGCAATCTCAGTGAGGCTTTCCCTGGACTCCTTATCTAAAATTTTACCCAAACACTTCATATCCTACTTCATTGAATTTTTCTCTTTAGCTTTAACATTCTGTGTTATATATTTTACTCACTTATCTTAATAATGGCCTGTCTCCTTCTCTGAAATGTAAGTTCTGTGAGGGATGATGTTTTTCCATTTTTTTTTTAAATGTTATATGCCCAGCACCTAGAATAGTACCTGGCAGATGATAGGTGCTCGGTAAATATTTATACAATAAATAAATAAAGGTTCAGTCTATCTTCCAAAAAATTGTCAACTAGGCATTTTCTGGGACTAGGCTATTAAAGCGACTCCATATCCTTCAAGATCAGTCTAAAAGCCAATCGCTTCATGAGAGGGTCTTTCCATTGTGTCACATGATATTTAGGGCTTTATTTGGAGGTGATTTAAATAAAAGTTATCCTGAACAAGAAATGAATTGGTGGAAAGCATCTCTTTTTGTTACCTGGCACCTCACATTGCATTCCTTCTAAGCAATACATTTCCCTGACACTCCAATAGAAACACACACAAGTAAATCTGTTGGATGTTGTTTTGACATAAAAATCCACAATTATTTGTCACCATATAAATGCCAAATGTGTCAGTGGGTGACTATTAGGGAAGAGCGCTACATCACTGTAGATGTGCAGAAAATCACACAAGCGGGAGTTAAGATTTAGTTTGAATGACAATCTCATTTGTCACTTTTGCATAACTATTGGGCAGTATAGGTGACCTTTGCTTTACATAACAGGTGTGTTTCTGTCAGAGTCTTTAGAGATGGATAATCCATTTTTGTAATTTGATTTCAAACATAAAAGTGGAATTCTCTACTTAAAGCAACTCTTTGGTATATTATTTAGGTTGTAAGTTTGGGTTTGTTATATTGCATTTACTTAAACCAAGGCCTACCTGCTCTGGGTTTAATACAAAGTAATCCCAGTAAAATCTATTCTAGTAGTTTGTCTTTGTAATATTCCTACTAGCTGGGGTCACTAAGGGTGACAGACACCAGTTTTCAAACTATGCATTTTTCAGACATTTGAAAACAGAAATCAAAAAGACCCTAAATTAAGGTACTAACGTGTAACTTTGATTTGAGAATTTTAACTACAATTTGGTGATCCATGTTATCTATGCATCATAGAAAGAAAACTGAATTTGGGAGCAGAACATCCAGGTTCACATTTTGACTTTGTCATTTACTCACAACCTCTTGGTGCCTCAAGTATCCTAACCTACAAAATGGGGATAATAGTCCTTGCCGTTACCCCAGGGTTGCCATAAGATAATGAAAAAAGCAACTTCTGAGAAAGTTGTCCGTAAGGTTCCCTTGCTATACCAGATAGAAGAGACTGTTGTGATACTGAATCATTTCAGAGATTCAGTTAGGTCTGGAATAAAAACATAAATTGTGGGAAGGAAAAAACCAAACATTAGGTGAGCTTTTAGCAATGATTCTTTAAATGATTTGTTGCAGGCTCTACACCGTCCTGGTTTCCCAACTCTTGCGATCACTCAGGCTCTACAATGGAGTATGCTTAGTGCTGGTTTAACATTTCTACATCATAGCCTGGCTCTCATGTACTCAAGGGAAACACGTGTGTTATACTGCCAATTAGCCAACGGAACTCATGTGTGACACTGGACAATTTTTTATTTGGAAGTAATCCTCCTTTACATTACTTATCCAACTTAGTCTACTGGTTAACATTTACAATTCATACAAAATGCCATTGCACACGGGAATCTTATTAAAAGAACACATTATAAGTGCTAAACTATTTCCATAGCAAAAGATCTAACTTGCACAATAATATAACAAGATACAATCATGAATACCATATTATAATATCCATTGACCTACCAATTTCATTGTAATGGAAGCAATCATTTGTGATACTGCCCTTCTTGAACGCTCCAGCCCTCTGGTTTCATTAATGAGCTTTCCTAGGCTGGCAGAAAAATTGCTGCAACTTCCCTGCTCCCTATCCCCAATTTTCTAAGTGGCCCCTCTCCAATCAGTTCATCATTTAATCAATGTTAATTTTAAAGGACTATGAACTTTTTAGGAAATAGGCATAAATGCTAACAAGCTTTTTTTTTGATTACCAATTTTAAAAATTATATTTCAATACCCAGTAGCTACATTTTCATTTAACAGTCATGGTGCCAATCAGATTTAAATTGCGAAAAACATCTCCTTGATCTACATACTCAAAATACATTTGTGGAAAAAATGTGAAAGAGATGGACATTTTTTAAATCACCATGATCATTCCCTTTATTTGATTAATTACCTGCTACTTTCAGACATCAGAAGACTGGTCTAGTGCGGAATCATTAGTCGAGTGAATCTGAGAGACAATTGGCAAAAAGGACAGAATTCTTGTCTCAGTCCCACTGCTGACTTTCTTCTAGATGCTACACGAGTTAACTTTCCATTTATCCACTGATACCAAAGGCATCCACAAAAGCTTTGAAATTACTCAATGTTTTTATTCCTTAAGCTAAAATAAAATACAACTTGGAGAAATAAATAGTCTTAAAACCTAAACAGAACAACAACAACAGGAAAAGATAAAGTTAAGTCTTAGAAATTGAAAAGGAATTGGCTAGATTTGCTAACAGGTAAAACTCTCTAGAAAATATGCTGCAAATACATGCATATGAAATATTTCAATATCCCACAGCTGCATGTGCTTTGTTTTCAAGTGCCTCTAATCTAACAAAAGGAAATTAAACTATATCCTGTATTGACACATTAGAGCCATTTCTAGCAGTTTCAAAACAAACACAGTTTATACAGTCACGTTGTTTATGCTCCTAATCAAGACTTTAGGTCAAGGAATGCAGGGTATGTAGGAAAACTTTCCCTCCAAACTGCTATCCTTAAATTTACAAAAAAATAAGTTCACTGGGGGGGCCGGCCTGATGGCATAGTGGTTAAGTTCAGCGTGCTCTGCTTTGGCGGCCCGGGTTCACAGGTTCGGATCCCAGGCATAGACATAGACCACTCATCAACCCATGCTGTGGTGGCAACCCACATACAAAACAGAGGAAAGACTGGCACAGATGCTAGCTCAGGGGCCAATCTCCCTCACAAAAAAAAAAAAGAGTTCACTGGACAACAAAGACAAATCAATTCTCTGGCCTTCTAAGTCAACCAACCATGTATAAGCTATCCCGAAATCATGAGGTATGATGACCAAAGGAAAATACCCAGATGCTCTAAATACTGTTTGCACCAACCCCATAACCTTAGAGTATCTCAAGTCCAGCTATTTGGGGGCCCACACTTGGCTTTGACTGGAAAAAAGTGATGGATGTCTCTTTATATGGCTAATAAGGATTTGAAATGCGCTTCTCTTCCTCTCCCCAAATGTACATAATTGTGAAGAGATTGTGATACAAATGTGTATATTGTTTTCTCTTATCTTCCATTGAGCCTTCTCATGTTGCACTGTTCCGGAGGACAGGACTCAAGTCATTATACATTTATTGAGCATATCCCTGGAATGTAGTTATGTGCTAGGTCTGGAGGGTGAGGGGCTCTCCAAAAAAATGTAGATGTTATGCGGTCTTATATTTTACTAGGAACTTATAGTAGAAAAGTCCAGTGTGGCCTAGGAATAGTTGATAAGGACTTTGAGCAGGAGAGGAACTTGATTGAGGGGATAGAATTATCTAGGGTAGAAGGGTTTGGGAAATCATTCCATGTATGTAGGGCACGGGAGCAAAAATATGGATGACAGTGAGAATGACCATGATCCGTGGAAAGGCCATGACTTCAGCAAAGAGTATGTGTTGGGAAAGGACAGACATAAATCTGAATGACTGGGGCACTAGTACCAAAAGAAAGAGCTCTCTGAGTTTCAGAGTGGAATAAGAACCATGTCCAATCAGCACTGAAATGAAGAATTTTGGTAGCAAAGCCGAAGATACAAAGATGATTATGAACCTACAAATTGCAAGAAATGCATCCATATCTGCCTTGAGGGAGAAAATTCAATTAAGTTCTGCGTATTTACTTCATAGCATGTCTAACAAAGGCCCATAGCATACCTAGCAAGAACCATACCAAGACAAATGCTAAATATTTTCTTAAACAGTAATAATCACCATTAAGCCATATGATGTGACTCAAATAGATCATGTTCTCATCATAAGTGATTATATACCGAGAATGTGATATGTGCAAAGTTTTATTAGGACAGTTAAATTATAGCCATGATTTCAAGGAAGGATATTAGGGCCCCTGTCATAATAAGTGAACCCTCTTTAAGCAACTCCAATAAATAATAATCCAAAATTTTTTAGAAAGATCAATTGGAGCCTGCCTCTCTCCCTCTTTCTCATACACACACACACACATCACACATATATACACACACATCAACATTACCACCTCCACCAAAACAACATTATTTTAAATAGTAAGCAAACGCAGTGCCTTCAAAGTTTGATTGTAATAACAGTTAAGTTTATAACTTCCCTATGAATTGCCTTCAGCCTCTTCCTACACAAAACTACAGCAGGAATTATCCTACTCCGTTGACATTTTCCTAAAATCTCCAGCACCTCCCATTCCTCTTTTTTCTCGGTCAAGTTGACATTCATTATTCAGGGGAGGAGGTATAAGGGGGAGTGGTTATTTGGTAAATTTCTTATGTATTAATTCCAGAAAGATGGAGAAGGAGACGGTGATTAGTGTTTTTGTTAAATGCTAACAGCAACAATAGCTAACATTTATTGACTTTCACTAGGTGCCAGGCACTGTATTAAACCCTTCCCATGATAATTTCATTTAATTCTCACATTTTTCAGAAAGGTTAAATAACTTACCCAAGGTTACATAGCTAGCAAGTTTGAGGAGTCAAGATTTGAACCCAGGTAGTCTCATTCAATAGTCCACTGTTTGAATAACTGCATTATACAGACTCTGCATAATAACTACATTATTATAACTATACACAAAAGCATCCACAAAATTTTAATGTATCTTACAAATCCTCCTTGTGGCAAATGAAAATTAAGTATGCATTCACATTAACCCTTGCATATAGAATGTCCCTCCAATGCTACATTATAATGTGGTCTCTGTGAATTTTTTTCTAATCACAGATATGGTTTTCCCTGAGTCTTCTACTGGTTTATTGCAAACCCATTTTGGAGGAATAGTGAGGATTTAAAATTTGTTGCCTGGAGTTAGAGTCATGGAACAGAGCAAAAACAACCAGCTCCATAATCAGACATTGCGTGTGGACTTCTTTCATACCGGGTCCTATAACGCTTGGGAATATATCTTATTCAGGGAATTTTTCCATGACCTTACTCTAACCCCCACCCCCCAGTAGGCTAGGATCACCCTTCTTAATTCTCCTTCTCAGCAATTAATCTCAGTTATAATTATATAATTATAGTATTTAATATTTGTGCTGTATCAACTACTCTTTAAACTCTCTGAAGGCAACGACCACCTATGTTTTGCTTACTGTGGTATTTCCAGCACCTAGTATATGCCAGTACCTGGTATATAGTTTATAATTAATGAATATTTACTGAGCAAATGTGTCTCCAAGTAGTGATATACATGCAAATTGTGCTCTCAGAGCTCTGTATTATTGTTGAAGTGATTATTCTGCCAGTTATTGAGGAGTTCTACATGCTCCCCGTTTTCATCAGTGGTCAGAGATGGAGAGAGAATTTATAAATATTGGTCTCTCTGGCTCATGATTTTATAGCTTGGGTCCAAATAAATCATTGACTCTGAAGTTGGAATGGAGTTAGAGAGATGAAGGACTTATCAACGGTCATGCAACAAGTCGATGATGAAAGCAGCTATGAATTTCTAACTATTCAGGTTTTCAAAAAATGTAATAAGTACAGAAAGAAGCATGTTAAAACAAATAAAAGAAAGCCAAACGAAACCAAACCATTACCACGATAACAGCAAGTTGTCACAAGATTAGTTACAGTGACAGACAGAGTTTTCATGCAAAGTTCAAGAGATCAATTAATCACTAAATCTGTCTGAAGTTACTTTAGGGGCTTGGAATTCTAAAATTTGTAAGTCTATTTTTAGGCAGGTGCATGCCCGAGTCAGGCTCTCTCATCTTTGTTCTGAACTAGCTTCCTTCCCAGTCTCTCTCATTGAACGCCCAGGGATAGTTTCCCAGAATGGCCTCCTCTCTGCTAAAACATCTGCTTGCTGTTTCTCCTCCTGCCAGCAACACTGCACAATCTTTGGCAATGTTCTGAAAACTCCTCTGAATCTGACTTGTGGGAGTTTTCTGGAGCTTCATAAATGGAAACTCATCCAAAATGCGGTAGTGTTCAAATTGGCTTCTATTTTTTCACAAGATCCCAAAATGGGAACACACAGATGACTTCAAGGAATCTGTTATTCAAGCTGACCTCGTGCCCCTCCAATTGCCCTTTGGCTTCATGGCAAATAAAAGGCTGAATAGTGACTATTAATAAAATCTATCCCAGTAAGTTTCATCTCCATGACATCATAGCTATTAAAAGAACTGGAGTCACAAATAGTACAAAGCCTGGACTGTCAATAAGTCATTCATCATCTGGATAAAATGAATGTGGCATATGTCTGGAATCTGTAAAGCACTCCATTTAGAATAGCACCGGCACTGGTGAGCGAGCCTCAGAGTAGCATAAATGTCATTCACTTCTCAGGAGCATCAGTTGTTCTAACATACTCTCAAAAATTATACCTTCTATGACCTTTTCCTAGTCAAGCAGCCATTTCACCTATCAGGCTAACATTAAGCTTTCCTGAACTAATGACAAATGATGAGATTGCATTCCCCAAGGTCTAACTTAATCAAACAGGAAATCTTAGCCAGCAAACATGAAACCACTTTTGTTCATACTTATGCACCTATACACTATCCATTTCTCAATTGTCTTAATGTAGTCTATATATTCACTTGTTAAAATGAGTAGGCTCATCAAAGGCAGGAACTACTTGGTACTGGACAGAGTATAAATTTTTATTTAATCCATAGTTTAGTCACGATAATTTGACTCAAAAACTCTTAAAGGAACATATATTCCACCTTTCCCAAACTAAGAATTATTCTTCTCTGGACCTGATTTACCCTCAACTGTAACTCTAAATTATATCAACTCATCCTCACCCCACAAACAGTTCATGACAAAATTGACATCGCATGTAAATGAAGGAGAATTATATGCCTGTGTAAGTAAACCCCACTTTCAAACTGTAGTCCCATATTTGACATGCAGTTTTGAAATACATCAACTCTATTCTCCATCTTCTTGTTAATTTTTGAGCTCAGATACATGGACTGCAAGAGATATCAACCAGTTTGTGCAAACTGAAACCCTCAGTGTCCCCAGGCTGCTTAGAATGGTGTGTCAAGACCCTGTAGGGAAGCAGATGGGCTAGGCATGCAGGGGCTAAACTGTGAGCCAGAGTCAGTTTGAGGAAGAGACACCACCAAGGTGTAGCCAGATATTCAAGGACCTCAGACACTCACATCTCTGCTGGTGACCTGGTCTTTGGCCCTATCCTATTTTACCTATGTTCTTAAACAGGTTCTTTGCCTTCTCATGTGGTTCTAACTTTACTCTCCTGGAATCTGAACATTACTTTCTAGTTTTTCAGTATCTTCCACCCACCCACCCTAAATCAAATCCTTACTGCCACGTTTCCCTAGGACCTCATAATTCCTACCTCTGATTGATGGATTTTTTTTGGTGTCCTTTCAATTTACCAGGTTGTTCTTGGCTTCCCCAACTTGCCTTCAACTTCTAAAATTGAAAGGCCTTTTATGAGAACTAAGATCTTTCTAATTTGGCCAGTGCTCAGCAGATCTGAAAGATCTCCCCAAATGTATCGATTATCAATTACTATCTAAAAACCCACTCCACAACTTAGTTGCTTCCAACAACAATAATCATTTACTTGGCTCATAAATCTGCAATTTTTGGCAGATCTTGGCAGGAACAGCTTGTCTCTGCTCTGGGAAGTGTCAGCTGGGGTGGCTCAACTGGGGTTTGTAGGATCTACTTTGAAGATGTTTCATTCACATGGCTGGAAAGCAGGTGCCGGAAGCTCACTCAGGGCTGTGGACCAGAGGCTTTGGTTCTTTTCCTTGTGGGCCTTCCCATGAGTTGCTTGGCTTCCTCATAGCATTATGGCTAGGTTGGAAGAGTGAAATCCTAAGAGAGAGGAAGTGGAAGCTGCCAGTTTCTTAAGGCCTAGGCCCAGAAACTGGCATTGTGTCTGTTTCACCGTATTCTATTGGTCAAGCCATCACAGAGCCCAGATTCAAGGGGAAGGGATATAAACGCACACCTGTCAATGGTTAGAATGTCAAAGAATTTTAGGACCATGTTTTAAAACTGTCACATCAATGCAGCCCCAACCAAATTTTTGTCTATCTTTTAATCTTTCCGTCTCAAGATATTTATATGGAACAGGATTAAATCTAAGACTTTCTGAATTCTATTATAATGTCCTTCATCTCCTATTTCACAGAGATTTGCTTCAAAGATTGAGTCTTTATCCTATGTATTCCAAAGCTTAGCTAGCACAATTCTTTACAAATGTAGATTTCCTCCCTAACATGTGCTTCTTTGCCTTGAGCATGGATTATACCTTTTTCCTATAAAAATCTTCCATGTAATGAAACATCTTTTGATTCTACACCTTTCTGCTCTCCCCTGTTCTACAGATGATCACACAGTCACCAACTGTAAATGAAAGCATTTTGTCAACCATCTCCCACATGCAGAGGCTTACTCCAGAGATGCACTGACTATTTACAAAGTTATAAAGGATCATTTCAATGAAAGAACACTGGACGTTGGGGGATGTACAGCAGACCCATGTTTCTCTGTGTATGATCTTCAACAAACCAATGAACCTTTCAGGGTCTATTGGAATTTGGACTCAATGATCATTCAAGTCCTTTCAAAAGAATTAGGCAAAAATAAATACAACAAAACATTCCTGTCCAAAAGTATCACACAATATGTTTGAGGCGAGAGTGTGAGCAAAAAAAAAAAAAAAGTCATGTAAGTACATTCCAGTCACGTGGCCTTCTTTTATTACCTTGAACTTGCCCCTCTCCTCCTCTCACTGCAGGACCTTACCATTTGCAATTTCCACGCCTACTATGCTCTTCCCAGGCTTTACTCCACAACCTGGTTCACGAAGACTCAAACTTCAGACTTCAGCTTAGTCATCACTTCTTCAGGAGGCATTTCCTGTGCCCCTCTCCAGTCAGTTTTCTTAGTCTATGTTGTCAGGGGAAGAGGGAGGATCTCCCTCTGCCCTTTCCCTTAAGGTTCTTATGGCTGGCCAAATAATCAACAAGACAGGTTAGCAGGAGAAAATAATACCAAGTTTAATAACATGTATACATGGGAGAAAGCAGGGACACTGCGTTTCTCAACACAATAGCAGAAATTCTCATCTTAAATACCATCTTCAGCCAAGACAAAGGAGGATGTTGGGGGTGGGTAGAGTCAGTTACAGGAGATTACCACTAAAGTACAGTAAACAAGAGTAAGGTTATTAAGCAGATTTAAGGCCTCACCTTTCACATTGATAAGCCTCTAGAAATGAGGCCATCCCCCTCTCTTCCCAAAATAGAGAGGGAGATACCTTTACAAATGGAGATTTCCCTTATAAATGTAAATGATTGTCTGGTAACTCCTTGCAGGGCCATCCAGAGAATGTGGCCAGAGACACAACTTCTGATAAGATGGGCTTGTTGGTGCCTTTCCTATTGTAACATTTATCCTACATTATCTTTACAGCCATCATGATAGATCTGTTCCAGGAAGGAGCCACCATGTCAAATTCTTTAGGCAGTTAGTGGGGGAGGTCAAATGTCCCTCAGAGAAAACAATCAAGGTAAAGAGATATATTTTAGGATGGTCAAATCTTGATCTCCCACAATGTCATCCTTTTATCATCTACTCTCTTAGAGGCATGTTCTTTTACTTCAGAGCAACTACATGTTGTTTCTTTGATCAGTGGCTGTCTGCTCCATTTAAGTGTGACCTCTATAAGGGCAAGGCCTGGGTCTGCTTGAGACAATCGTTGTGTTCCCAGAAAACAAATATTTACTGGTTTGCAGACACTCAGCAAGTAATTGTTGAAGTAAGGAAGGAAGGAAGGGAGGGAGGTGGGGGAGGGAGAGGAGAGTGGGAGAGAGGGAGGAAGAGGAAGAGGAGAGGAGAGAGAAAGGAAGGAAGGAAGGGAGAAGACACAGGCAATTAAACAGACAATATTACAGGAATACAAAGAAAGGAAGACTGCTGTGAGCTGAAGTTTTAAGCAAGTCTCTGTGGAGATGTAATTTGAGTTGACTTTGAAAGAAAAGATTCATATCTGTGTGGGGTGAGGAATGGAAGAGAAATAGAGGGAGAACATTCCAGAAAAGGGGGAAAAAGGTGTGAGCAAAGAAGGAAAGTTTCAGGATAGGGTAAAAATACCAGTCTGCTTAGAGAAAGTTAGCTTGTGATGAAGACTAACCAAACCCTGAATATAGCCTCAAGGGCTAAATTGAAGCCAGATCATTTGAGCTTTGCATGCCTAGATAAGGAGTTAGGACTAAGCACTGGAAGCCTGTATTTTCAAGGTAAAATATGACAGTAGGTGTGGAAGAGAAAAAAATTTTGTCTTCCCAATTACCTGAAAATCACAATGTAACTTAATCCTGGGTGCTCGCTTTCTTTCCACTGCAATGGACTGTTTCTATCAAGGTACGAAAGCCACATCAGACCTAAGCCCAGAAATTACTCCCTTCATCACTTTGTTCTCCCCCTGAAAACAGATAGGGTTGGGGCTGGGGGTCCTTGCTTTCTACCTTTCACCAGCATGGAAAACCTGTAGCATTAAATCACATCCTTTAATTTTTAAGCCTGCCATGAATGAAGATGCTACCATGCTCAATTTTAAAGAACAAGATTCAGAAATAAGGTTCTGACTCATTCAACACAACCACAAATTATGAGACAGAGACTTGTAAAAAGACTTTTTAGCCTCTTTCTTACCCAGTGGTACTCGGATCACTATCCTCAAGACCAGACGAAGTAAATAAAAAATACAATATTAAGAGAAGTACATTGGCAGAGGTCAACCCTCCACCACAGTATCTTCTCTATATTTGGAAGTTTATACTTCAGTGTCAACGATTTGTGGGGTTCTGATTTAGAATTTTAGGTTCTCAGGTAAATTTGAAACTGGTCACCAAAAGTAACACAACTGGCTTCCTGGAAGGACCCACACATTCTTTGAGGTACTGAAAAGAATAATATGAATACTGTGATACAGAGGAGAGACCAGGACATTGGAGTCAAACCAGCTATATGAATTGTGGTCATATATTCAACTTATTTTAGGCTCAGTTTCTTTGTCTCTAAAAGTGGGCTGTTACTTCATGAGTTGTTACGATAATTAATGACACAATGTAGGCAAAGTGTCCAGCACAGTTTCTGGCTGTTTCTATTCAGTAAATACTATTGTTCTTTTCCTGACCATTGTAAAGTATAAAGCGTAGTTTTTCCTTTACTTGGAAGTTGATACACTATTCCTTTTATAATATTTTAAATGATTTATGCAATTAATATGAATTAAGGAATAATTTTAACAAACATTTATTGAGCATCTATTACGTGCTAGGTACCGTTTTAGGCATTAGTTAAATATCCACTCCATGCCTAGAACTATTCTAGTTGTCCTTGAGAATGCAATAAAATTCTTAATGAAGACCTCCTCCCTAGTTTATATTTTTCAAACAATTCAATCACACCTTGATTATTAACTCAGCCAAGTCATTTAGCCCAATCCTTGTTGGTCTGTATTTCCCTAGGGCCACTAAAAAATTGTCTTGTTTGGGATTTCCTTTGGAAAAAAAGGTTTTGTTTAGTATGAAAACACCAAAGTTATCATTAATATACCAAAGCTCTGTTTGCAGTATTTTACAAACCTCAAACAGCTGTGACTATTGTTAAAAGCTTTATTCTTTCCATTAATATTTGTACCTGATTAAACTTCAATACAGGTGCACATGGCTTGGAATCACACTTTTATATTTTGCATGCAGATTAGTCCTATGGGAATTTGCATAAATTTGTTATGCACTGCTGCAAAAATGAATGCTCAAGCAACTTTTATTTTTATCTAATCAAATCACTGCTTAATGAAAAACGACTGACTGCTTTCAGATGCGCACTGAGCTATACTCTGGGGATTGGGGCATTTACAATTCAGTGGGGGGCTCCCTGCAAGCATTTGACTCCAGTACTTCTAAAGTACTGGTGAAAACTCAGCCCTGCAAAACCAATCTGATCTATCCTATTCATGGGGAGAGAGCTAGAGATGGATCTTTTTTTTTTTTTTAAATCCCTTTACAGAATAAAACATGTAAAAGAAAGTCAGAGGGGGTCTGTAGCAGCAGCATCAATAGTCACAGTTAAAAGCATACTTGTAACCCACAGGGTGGCTTAACAATCACACTCTGTCCCAAAGCAGATCAGCTTTCGTAAAATGGAATGAGAGACTAGAGGAAACAGAGACTTTTTTTTTTTATTATTTCCATTTTTCATGTTCTTTCTGATCCATCCAGCTGTTGCCATTCCACTTTCTGGGGGAGGTGGGAGGGGATCCAGTCACTATGCTTCTATGTGAGCTGTTCATCATTGTCCCATCAAGGGTCAAAAGCGACCACAAATGATAGCAACACCACTCTACTATATATACTGCTTTATACTTTTTAAAGTGATTCCATATATATTTTCTCATTTATTTATGCATAACTGATAACTTGCCTACCTCTAAGATTTTGAAATTAATTATAATGGCTAAATCTAGATAAAGAAGTACAAAGCACAGTTTTAAAAGGCAGAGAGAGATTGAGAGATTTGAAAAAGAGAAAGAGATATCTTCATACTCTTTACTGGTTTAAACAGTACAGAGTAGTGCTCAATAAATATTCTGAATGAATACATTGTTCTGTGAAGTGCCTGGCACAAATATTGGGTCTCAATAAATGTTTGTTGAATGAATAAGTAACAATGAATAAGTAACTAAACAAATGGATAAACAAACAGCATATACTGTTTAGTCTAATAAGTAGTCTGAGACTAGGAGATCTGCAGTTGAAAACACACAAAAAGATAAGTTACTTGATGAAGGCCACACAGGAGTATTAAGTTACTATGCTTTGAGAAACCAGTCAGTGAAGACTGTATAGCCAAATCCTTCCAAGAGAAATTTGTATAAATAAATAAATAGATATATAGAGTAATACATAAATAAAGTTTGAGACCATTCCTTTGATTTCCTGAATGATATTGAAAAAAAAATCTAAATAGAATATTTTTTATAAATATTTAAATCCATTCAAAACCAGCAGTAGTTCAGAATATTTTTCCCTCCCAAAGTGCAGTGATTTTGGCTATTTTGTCCCCAAAACAATCAAGACTGCTTAAAATGTATTCAGCCCACATTTCCCCCATCCACATTTTCCAGTGTCTCACCCTCTCCTGTCTCCTGACCCCATCTCCACCCCAGCCACTGAACCCTTTGTGTACAGCAAACACATTCACTCACTCAGTATCCCATATTCTAGTTCTCAACATAGAGCATCCTACCACCCAAGAACCATGCACTTGCCCTATAATTAGGTTGGTTTGTAATCTGCCTGCAAGTAGGCATTAATGAGGCCAAAACTCTTTGCTTGCTTCCTGCATAGGCTAGAGTTCCTTTGCTAGGCTTTCCAGTCAAGACCCGTATCCCTGAACTTCTGTCTTTAGCCGTCTTAAAAATATGTGCACTGGGTCTAAAGAGGCAGCAGACAAGAGGGTGCCATTGGTGCAGCACAATTTATCCAACTGCTGGGAAAAAAGCACACTGTCTACCAAAAGGAAGTCTGTAAAGTTATCTGTATATGAAAGACTTTACATACTGTGTTTGCACAAGATTTTCTTGTGCCCACTATTTTCAAGCCCAATGAAGCAAGCAGCAGGATCTTTTAGTGCCTCAGGCTAAAAGAAAGCTCAGAGGCTATTAAGTTTCCAGAAGGCACAGGGAAGTACCAAATGACCATAGGAACTCTCTTGTAGTCCTAAAATTTTATGCTGTGTGACCAGACAGCATTTGAAATTTCTTTGAGTTAATGATGATAATTTTAAAATTTCTAAAGTGGCAATTATTACTATAGAAGCCAAGGCATTTACTTTCCCTCCATTGCTCTACTGTGGTTTTCAATCACAGGGAGGTAAACTCTGAGCTCAAAAAGTGTTCCTTAAAAGACTCTCTAAACCAATTTCAATTACCTTTGTATGAGAATAATAAACATGTTTAAAAAAAGATTCTGAAACCAAATCAGAAGAGGCAGAAAAAAGTCTGAAGGAAACAAGTGGCCTCAAAGAGGGAACATAAGAACAATAATAACTTTGAGAAATGTATAACTGTATATTTAAGAACATTGATAAGAGGCACCCAAGGTAAACACAACCTCTCAAACCGAGAGTAAATACACACACACAACTCATTGCATTTCAAGGTCAATTAAATCCTCTAATGAACCATGCCAGCTACTGCTCAACCTTTTAAGCTGCTCTCAAGCAGAATTCTAAGCAGAAAGCAGTTTGTCTATATTTCTATAAAACTTATAAGCAGAATAACAGGCCTCATTTAAACTGGTATATTCCAAGCAGGTCAGCTGGATTCAGAATAGACACTTAGAATTGGCACTGAAATGTGTTAAACTGAAGTCACATTCGTTTTTTTGTAAACTCAAGTGTTACTTCCACATTTCCTACTTGCATTTGAAATCTAAAAGTGATTCCTCCTGCCAGATTCTGCAGCCATATCAAAAGGAATTTTCCCTTGCTTCACAGATGCTCCAACGCCAGGAGTCAAAGGTCTTCCTTGGAGGTTAGAAACAGTTTAGCTTCAACAATTTGGGGTTAAAATGTCAGCTGCACCTTCTGAAGTGGTGAGCAGTTAACTTGAATATGTGCCTTGGGAATGTCAACCAAAATCTCAAAGCACTGAATGACTTGGTTTATCATAGAAAGTCAACTCTGAGCTCTTTCTGACAATGGAGTTGGCACTGTCCTAGACAATATGAGGCTCATTTTCTCAGTGTTATTAAATAGACTGTGCCTATTTAAGCTACTATGCCTACTATGAGCTAGCCTAGTATAACCATGAAATCCCAAATTAATCAAAAACTGAGATCCTCGCCCTTAAGGCATTTACAATTGGCCAAGGAAACATAATTAAGTTGCATGTGTACACACACCCTCAACCTTTAGTGAAGTGAAAAGATTGTCTAAGAGGCCTCTCACTTTCTTTCCTTTAGGCCACTAAAACCTCCTGCGGTTACTTACATCAAAATAGATCTCAAATGTAAGGTCAGTGAAAGCCCTGAGGAAACAGCAGCAAGTACTTCCAAATGCTTATAAAGCAAGAAAAATGTTCTTTAAAAGAGTTGACCCTTCTTTTGTCTCATCGAGTAATATGAACATAACTCATTACTGCCAAGATTATGCTGGCAGTAAACAGATTTTGCAGATATCAGGCTCAGGAGTGTTGCTTCAGCTTCTAATCACACAAAACTGTCATTAAATTGCTTGGTCTCCTCATTCACCCGGAATATTACCCTGGGCCTATAATTTAGTTCAGAGATCTGTATTTAGTGATAGGAAGAATGGAAAAACTCTGGACATAATGAGAAAATCACCTCTTACTGTTTCTTACCAATCGACTCAGTAGATCAAAATAGCTGTGCTGTGTCATGAATTACAGGTTTACAGGTATCTCACTATTTACCTGCCATAATATTTCATTATATAAAAGTGATTTTTTTCTGCACCCAATTTAAAAATTGATACTCCTAACTACGGCACTTGAAGGTTACTCTCATAACTGAATAATTCTGTCATCAGTCCATGGGTGTTAAGTCATTTTGCTGATCCTCAGTGCTGAAACAACAGAAACAAAAAACTTCCCTCACTTCATTTCTTTGTCCCCTGGTTGACCTCTCATTTAAGTTGACTGTCATCAAAATGTGAAACGTTTATGAATATTACAAATAAAAATTTATAGATATTATAGCAGATGAATGTGAAGGCTACAGACAGTAGGTCCACTTTATATCCTGCTACACATTTTCCTTTAAATAAAATAGTTAAATTATTAGATAGCTAAAGGAGGTAGTCTTTCATTAAAAAATGAAGAGACCATTAATCCAAATACAAATATTCATCACCCTGTGCAATAAATGTGTTCCAGAAAATTTGAGTCTCAACTGAATTTTTGTAAATTGAATCATTTCCCCATTGGTTTCTATCACAGTATTAGAGATTATTTGTTTCCATTTCCGGACTTAGGTTGGAAGTAATTTACAGCGCTTGAGCCGATTTTTCTCGCTCCCTCCATTTTCTGTCAATTACAGATTTATAAACGGGTATTTAAATACACAAGGGGAACACCAATTTAAAGAAATTCCGTGGAAAATTATTTCCAACAAAGTGAAGATGACTTTAGTGGTGTGATGACTTGCGTCACAACTAATCTATTTGGTAAATTTGGGTCTTATTACAATAGCTTTCTTAAAAGAAGCTACCCTACTTGAAGGATAGCTGCATGTGAGATACATAAGCACCCTTCCCATGCAGTAAAATCCACCTTGGGACACATTAGTTTCAAAGCAGGAGAAGTGATCTTTTCATGCAGGCCTGATTTCTTAAGAGTTATACACAAGGGCATTGGACTGGACACTGCAGTTTAATAACCCTGGAGTCACCACTGCAGATGTCTACATTAACACAGGGTTTGAAAGAGAAGCAGATGGCTAGAAAACCCTTACTGAGATTCTCTAACAATTTCCAAAGGTAGAACAGCAAGTAGCTTTTATGTATAAATGATGTTCACCATATGGTAAAGCATGATTGAATATTTTATATAAAAATCAAATTATTATAGTTAGATTGAATAAAGCCAAGGCCAATTAAAAGTAGAGTTGAGTTTCCCTGATAAATAATCAACTAGGTTTGGAGCAGTTACTCTAAACATAAAACATATACTCTAAGCTATAAAAAGAAAAAAGAAAAAAAAAAAGGAAAACTAGAATAAATGGGTTTTCATAATATCAAAGCCTTTAATTTCTCAAATAGGAATCCCAGTTCCATTAAAGCTCAGGTTATTGCTTTGAAAATATACTTAGAGGAGATAAGTCAGACACATTTCTAGGCAGATTAAAGATAATGTAAAATGGATGCTAATATAACAGACAGCAATTTTCTGGTCCCGTGATTGTTGAAAAATCATCATAATACAACATCAGGGGATATTTCACATGAAGTAAGTAACGACTTTTGAAACCAGAGTCCCCAGATCCTGGCCAGCAAATCAAATACGTTGTCTACCCAGTGATATCTCTACCTGACAATGCTCTAAAAATAACAGGTGGGCTTCAACCTGAGAAAACCTAATAAATATCCAAATATACAAGATGGAAAAAAATAGGAGCATGTTATCATGATAAAATGACTATACATTTGTTCAGTTTTTGATTATTTATGGATTGTATGGAGTAGAACAAAAGACATGTAAATTAATAGCAGAGTGTAGTGTAAATTCTGGTCCACGCAGCAAAATTTCACACAATTCTCTTTCTCCCTAGCCTTTCTTTCCTAGAAATAGAAACACTCTCTCTATACATCTAACACTCTGCTCCACATAAAAGTACCAGCCTCATTGGGAGCTATCTATATGGTCAAGAGCTCCTTTGAATTGAAGATCTATCAATATCAATAAGAGTAAGATCGGTGGTTCTCAAAACTTTAGAATCATATGGGGAGATTTTTAAAATCTTGATGCCCAGGCCACACACCATACCAAATTAAATCAGAATCTCTGAGGGTAGGCCCCAGGCACCAGTATTTTTTTTTGACTACCAAGATGATTACACTGTGAAGCCAAGTTTGAGAACCATTGGATTAGATTTTTTCATAAGATCTCTAAAAACAGAGCCTGGTTTTAAAGAATAATTAAAATCCACATTTTCTTTTCAGAAACACATCTCTGTGTAAAGCAAAGAAACAAAGAGAGCCAGGACTTCCTGGGGATTTTCAATGAGATGTTTCTACCTCTACCACCCGATATGCCAACTGCTGCTACTGAAGTCAACAGACCAAAGGGTCTGCTTCCTGAGGATATGTGCTTCACAGAGGCCTGGCCTCTGTGTAGCCTGGCTTGGTGCTACATAAACAGTGCCAGATTGGAGGCTCATATAACTTTTCCTTCTATCTGGTCCTCCTTCCTAGTTATATGATTGCTCCCTTCTATGACCTATTTTAAAATGTAATGGCCAAAAGCTTCTACCATCGCTGTCAGTTTCAGAAGAATAGAACATTACTCTTGATGTTAAACCCAGATTCCTAATACTAGAACCCAGGCTGCCGGAGCAGGGTGTTCTGAATTTAACCAGTAGGCCACCGGGGCTGGCCCAACAAATTTTTTTTCCAGTTATTTTATTGAGGTCATAATGGTTTATAACATTGTGTAATTTCAGGTGTACATTATTATTTAACAGTTTCTGTATAGACCGCATCATGCTCACCACCAATAGTCTCAGTTTTATCTGTCACCATGTATATGTGCCCCTTTACCCCTTTCACCCACTTCCTCACCCTCTTCCCCTCTGGTAACCACTAATCTGTTCTCTTTATCAATGTGTTTGTTTATCTTCCACACAGGAGTGAAATCATGTGGTATTTGTCTTTCTCTTGGACAATAAATTTCACAGTGACCCTATTCTGAAGCAAATGTGGTGTGTGTGTGTATGATGTAGCTGTACCTAGAGCGGTGCTAGGCACCATGGGAGCATCAAGAGAAATATATGACTGAGTTTCAATATTCAATTTGAAGTCTGTTTGAATGAAATAAGTCAAGAAACAAGAATACAATGACTGAATGCTGAAGGATATTTTATTGCCAAAGGAAACTAGAGGATCAGAGCAAGTAGAACTCAGTGCATACAGGAATAACCAAATGGTGCCTTTGGGGAAGGGCAGATTTGCGCTGAGCCTTGAAGGGTGGGTAGAACTCGTAATGTTAGACAGGAAGTGAGAAAGCATTTGGAGTAATAAGAGAGAACAACGAGAGCAATGATAGTGGTAGAAGAGCAACAAGAAGGCTGGCAAGACCAAGCCAAAGGATTCATGAACTCACAAACTTTGCCTGATGTCCAGGAATAATGAGAAACTTCTCATCCTTACTTGTGAGAGTTGATAGTTATCTCACTGGTTGAAAGGCCAAGTCACTGACAGGTCTTGAGTGTCTACCCTGCCAGGCAGTACTAGCAGAGCAGTAACAGTCACCTATTTACTTACCCCTTCTAACATGACTTTAGTCTTCAGACGGCCCACTTTTCTATGCTTGAAGGAATGCTAAGACAGATTCAGTTCTCATGCCAGAATAATATCTTAATGTGCTATAATGAGTCTTGGTTATCTAAAACAGAGTTTGTCTTCCTCCCTTTTTTCTGATTTATTGGAAGCTAATCAATTGGGCTGTGAATTGTATCAGACAGAACCTATATGCATGAATAACTTCTTATTTCAGCAGTATCAAAATCAATAGTCATTGGATTTGCTACAAAGCAGAAGCTCTCCATTCCAATTTACAATATATTTTGCCGCACCTCAAATAAATCCTGTATATACATATTGCTTGCTCCGGTCTCTTCTTATTCTGTCATTAGAATGCTCTTTTTCTAGAATGTAAGGATCATCCTTTTTCTGTCACTCAACATTTATCACTCAAAGCAGATTAAGACACTAACCCTGGCTTTACATGGCCTTGAGCTGGTTTGAACTGTGATTGGCTCTTGCCCAAATGAGAAGTGAATAAAACGGTTCTGAACGAAGTACACATGGATTTGACTTAGTCTCCTTGTTGCTCTTTTGAGTATTTCTATGATTTCGCCCCTGTCTGAACCACCAGATCTTATGCATTGCCTGGATCTTGAATGCCTGGTTATATTGACACAAACCTTTGCATGGCCCTCTGGGTTCGGCCAAACTATTAATTCTCCTGGTTCTGACCTCTTGTCCTGCCTTCGTCACTCATACCATCCACTGTTTTTGCATGCCCCAAAGTTCATGTTCTATGTCTATAGTGATATATTATTCAGGCTGATTGCTAACATCGTAATCACCACCACCACAAGCATGATGATTATGCTATTCCCCAAGAAGCTTTAGGGTCTTGGCAAAAATTTGGTCAGATCCTGCACCTATTTGCTTGTTCTTGGGCAGAGATTGAACTGTCATGGAGGGCAAAGGGCTACTTTTTTTACTGCTTTAGGAAGTTACTTTTGCTTTTGATATTGCGTTGTTCTTATAAGATAGAGAGCAGGACCAGAATACTCATATAGGGGCCTGGCATTGTATAATTGCTTCATGGTAGATATACTGTTTTGGTCTCATATCACTAAAATACACTCAATGATTGACTGAAGAGTGAAAGGTACAGAGGAGAAAAGAATTTCAGAGAATAACTGATGATAAGAGTGATCAATTTCCAGTTGTTTAAAAGAGTGAAATAAAATTTGGAATGGGTATTCCAGAAATCAGAAAGTCTACTAGCACCTATCATCTTCTATGAGGAGTAGAAAAGAGGTTTGAGGTATGAGCATCGCCCTGCCAAAAGCCTATATAATCTACAGAGGAAGAGAACACTTACACCTGTGAAACAACAGCTAACAATGGAAAATGTCATTACTATAAATCTGTAATCACAATTGTAAGTGTTGTAGTTCAGAGAAGATTAGTGAGAGTTAATCTAGTCAAGGATGACATCAGGGACCACTGAGACTTAGATTGGGTCTTGCAGGATTTAGATTAGTGCAGAAGAGAGGATAGGCATTCGGTCTGAGGAAAACAAAGCAAGGAAGAATTTAGTGTGCTTCTAGGACAATAAGGAAGCTAGCTTAACTACAGCAAATGGTACACGATGGGAAACAATGGTAAGTGAGCTTGAACAGAAAGAGTGGGCCACAATATGGAGGGTCTTGGATATTGAGCTAAGTAGGTTTGACCTATTGCAGGGAGCACAATGTTCACAGCAGGATTATTCACAATTGCCGAAAGATGTAAACAACCCAAATGTTCATCAAGATACAAATGGATAAACTAAATGGGGTATATCCATATAACAGAATATTATTGAGCCAGAGAAAAGAATGAAGTACTGATACATGCTACAATATGGATGAACATTAAAAAGATTATGCTAAGTGAAAGAAGCCATTCATGAAAGCCCCCATACTATATGATTTCATTCATATGAAAGTATAGAATAGGGAAAACTATAGAAAGAGAAAGTAAATTGATGTTTGCTTAGGGCTGGGGTGAGGGACAAGGAGATAGGGGGTGATAGCTCAAGACTACAGAGTTTCTTTGTAAGGTAATGGAAATATTCTAAAATCGACTGTGGTGAGGGTGCACATATATGTGAATATACTAAAAACCCACTGAAATTGTAGACTTTAAATGGGTGAATTGTATGGTATGTGAATTCTCTCTCAAAAAAGGAGTTTCTAGAAAAAGAGGACCAAATAAAAGAAAGCAACAGTGAGAGGTCATTGTAATACCCAAATGAGAGTCATGTCTCTTTCTTCAGAGGGAGTTGGGTTGGGGGAAGGATGCTGATGGTCTATGATGGCATTTTTACAAAAGGGGAAAAGCCTCCCTTGCATTGCCCTGACTGAAGTGGGAACTTTAAAACAAATCTTAGTTCTGTGAAAATGCTGTCTTTAAAGGAGTTCTGTAGGGCCGGCCCTGTGGCTTGGTGGTTAAGTGCGCGCGCTGCGATGCTGGTGGCCCGGGTTCGGATCCTGGGCGCGCATCGACGCACCACTTCTCCATCCATCCTGAGGCCGAGTCCCACATACAGCAACTAGAAGGATGTGCAGCTATGACATACAACTATCTACTGGGGCTTTGGGGGGAAAAAATAAAATAAATAAAATCTTAAAAAAAAAAATAAAGGAGTTCTGTAAACGGGTTGTAGAACAAATTATGTACCTAGAGTTATCATATAATGACTGCATTTATTCAAAACCTCTGTCTTCTTCCAGTCAAAGGCAAAAAACAAGTCACATTATTGCACTGAGTCATTCTAAAGAGAATCCACTCTAGGATGCACTTGATGCTAATGACATGCTTTTTTCTTTTACCCATTAAAGCAGTGGGTGACAATAATATATTCTAGTCCTTGGGCAGCTACTGTGTTTGTAATTTCTCTCTCTGCATTAGGGTGAGAGTGGTTCCCTTTCTCAGGACGGCTATGTTCATGTAATTGCCAAGCATGGACTTCTTTAACAAATGCCATTTATGAGTATCAGAGAAGGAGGTAGTTCAGTCAGAACAGTCAGGCTATAGGTGACATCAGCACCTACCATTTCGCTTTTCAACAACCTGAGAGGATCATCAACATCTCCAATCACCCACTTGCCTCAAGAACAGATCAAGTTCTAACATAGACATGAGCTGTTAATTGAAAATTTCATTCTTCTTTTCTTTCCATTGTATTCATTTTTTTTAGTTTTCAATTTTGTCACATTTACTTCAGCTAAAGCCCCCATTCCTTTCTTCTTTTTCTCTCCCTAGAGGAAAGTGTGTATGTCACACATGTTCTGTGCTTCTATATATGAATAGTAAACAGAAACAATATATTTTTTACTATTGCTTTGCATACCTTAAAATGAAAACAAATGGTGTCATATTTAGAGTGATTGTATAATGTACCATTCAAGCCAGACATTTTGAGAGTGACAATATTAATAATTATACCAGGGCAAAGACATGAACTGCAGCTGTTCCAGGACAACTGGGGTATATGATCATACTGCACATATCCTTTTTTTTTTTTTTTTTTGCTAAGGAAAATTAGCCCTGAGCTAATATCTGTTGCCAATCTTCCTCTTTTTTTGCTTGAGGAAGATTAGCTCAGAGCTAACATCTGTGCCAATCTTCCTCTATTTTTTATACGTGGGTCGCCGCCACAGCATGGCTGAGGAGTGGTGTAGGTCCACTACCAGGATCCAAACGTGCAAACCCGGACCACTGAAGCAGAGCGTGTCGAACTTAACCACTATGCCATGGGGCTGGCCCTCACATATGCTTTTTTTATAAAGTAATTTTTAAATTTCTAAATTTTATTTTCTAAATTAACATACAGCAAAATTGACTTTTTTGCTGCACAGTTCTATGAATTTTAAAAACATGTATAGACGTAACCAACACCACAATCAAGATATAGAACACTTCCATCATCCCAAAACACTACCTCATGCTACCCCTTTGTAGTTACACTCTCCCTCCACTCTTAAACCCTGGCAACCACTCTGTCACTGTAGTTTTGTGTTTTTGAGAATGTCATATAAATGAAATCATAAAGTATGTAACCTTCTGAGACTGGCTTCTTTCATTCAACATACTGCCTTTGTGATTCATCCAAGTTGATGCATGTATCAAAAGTTCATTTTTTCCTTATTGCTCAGTAGTGTTCCATTATGTGAATATACTACAATATGTTTTATCCATTCATCTGTTGATAGACATTTGGGTTGTTTCCAGTTTTGGCTTATTGGAAATAAAGCTCTGTACACATTCATGTACAGGTTTGAGTGTAAATGTAAGTTTCCATTTCTCTGGGATAAATGCCCAGATGTGCAATTGCAGAGTTGTATAGAAATTACATGTTTAGTGTTATAAGAAACTGCCAAACTGTTTTCCAGAGTAGCTGTACCATTTTACATTCTCACTAGTAAAGTATACAAGTTTCAGTTGCTCTGCATTCTCAGTGTTACTGATGTTGGATTTTAAAAATTATTTTAGCCATTCTGATAGGTTTGTAGTGTTATCTCATCGTGGTTTTAATTTGAATTTCCGTAATGGCTAATGACATTGAACATCTTTTTATGTATTTTTTCACCATCTGCTAATTCTCTTTGTAAAATATCTATTCAAATCTTTTGCCCATTTTTACTTGAGTTATTAGCTTTCTTACTGTTGAATTTTGAGAGTTCTTTATATATTCCAGATAAAGTCCTTTATCAGATATGTGATTTGCAAATATTTCTCACAGTCTGTGACTGGTCTTTTCATTCTCTTCACAGTGTCCTTCCGGGAGCAGAGTTTATAATATTGATGAAGAACTCTTTGCCTAACTCCAAGTCAAGAAGATAAACTCCTATGTGTTATTCTAGAAGTTTTATGGTAATATATGTTGTATTTTATATCCAGAAAGTTTGCTGAATTATTTTTAGTTCTAACAGTTTACCTGAATATTATTTAAAATTTTCTACAAAGACAATTTGATTATAAAGACATAAATGAGTATAAAGACAATCATTTTCTTAACAGTTTTGGTTTGTTTTCTTTTCCAATACTTATAACTTTTATTTATTTTTCCTTTCTTATTGCCTGTTGCATAGAAGTAATGAGAGTGGGCAACATCATTTTGTTCCATATATTCCTTGGTCAATAACATTTATCCAATTTTAAAAGTCCTATTGTATTCCTACTTTGCTAGAAGTTTTTAAATCACAAAATAATATTAAATTAAATGGTTTTTTGAATCTGTTGAAATGGTTATATGACTTTTCTTCTTTAAGGTGACCAAAGACATTAATAAATTTTTGAAAGTTAAACTATTCTTTAATATCTCTGGTGTAAATCCAAATTTGCATGATGTAGTATTTCATTAATCAAATCCATTAATGTATTTAATTGGCTGATATTTATAATTTTTACTTTCACATACATAAGTGAGGTAATCCTGTAATTTATCTTTCTCAAAGTATATCTGTCTAGTTTGGGTGACAACATTATATTAGTTGAGAGGAGGTTATCTTCTTTTCCTTTTCTCTGAATTTATATACAACAAGGATTACCTATTCCTTCAAAATTTGGTAAACTGACATGAAATTCTCGAGAGCTGGTGATATTCTTTTGTACTAAATTTTTGACTATTGATAGAATTTTTTTAATAGTTATAGATTTATTCAGATCATTTATTCCTCCTTGAGACAGTTTCAATAAGTATTATTTTTGCATGAAGTGTCTATTTGTGTAATTTTCCGATTTACTTACAAAGTTATTCAAGGTATTGTTAGTGTGCTTTTAAACTCTACTGTATCTATGATAGTGTCTCAAATATTGAGCATTCGTCTTTTCTCTCTGTAAAATCAATATTACGATGTTTATCTATTTCTTAGTCTTGCCTATTAATCTTTTCAAAGACCAGATGTTGGTTTTGTTGATCCTCTCTATTGTTTCCTTGTTTTCTATTTCATTAACTTCTACCTCTAACTTTATTTTCTTCCGTTTTTTTTCCTTTTCTTTTTTTTTTTTTTGGTCAACTCTTATTTGTTTTCTAACTTCTTAAAGTGGACACAGTTCACTAATGTCAGTTTTCCTTTTCATACATTCACCTGAATCTGAAAATTTCTCTCTAAATGCGGCTTTAGGAGCACCTCACAAGTTTTGCTAAGTAGTATCATCATTGTTGTTCAGTTCTCAATGATTTATAATTTCCCATGTGATTTTTTCTTAACCAATGGATTATATTAAGGAGTACTTTTTAAGTTTTAAAATTCACAAAGTTTTTTGCCATTTTACATTGATTTATAGCTTTATTGCAGGGTGGTCAGAGAAAGTGGTTTTTGTATAAACTTTTGGCTATTTTGAGATTTTCTTTGTAATCTAGTACACAATTTTTAGAAATATTTCATGCATAGTTGGAAAGAAAAAGTGTTGTATCTAATTATTAGACCCAGAGTTCTATTTATGTCCATTAGATCAAGTTTGTCCTATAATTAAACTATTTTTTTCCCACTTATTCTATCAATAAATGAGAGAGGTGTATTAAAATCTTCAAATATGAGTGTGACAATATTAATGTTTTCTTACATTTCTGTCAAACCTTGCTTTATATATTGAGGCTAGGTTGTTTCAAAAATATATTTTCCTGGTGAGTTTTTCTCTTTATCATTAAAAGGTGACCCTCCTTATTACTAAACATGCTTTTTGCCATAAATATTTTTTCTTATATCACCATTGCAATGCCAGCTTTCTTTTAGTTACTGTTTGCCTCACCTTTTTTTATCCATTTATTTTCAACTTTTCTGTGTTATATTTTACATTTATCCCTTGCCTTTAGCATAGAGATGATCAAATTTTTTTCAATATGAGCTTCTATGCCCTTATTAGATGAGTTTAGGTCTTTTACATTTATTGTACTTAATAATATACTTGAATTTACTTCTACCATTTTATATTGTTCTATTTACCATGCTTTTTCTTTGCTTCTTTTCCTCCCTTTCTCTTTTATATTGAGTTCATTAAGTTTTTACAATTCCCTTTTGTCCTCCTCTACTGGTTTGGCTATAAACATTCTATTTAAAATATTTTGTTGATTATCCTCGAATATTTAACATGCATACTTGACTTAAAGTCTAAAGTTGATCAATGTTTCTACTCTTTCTCCCAGACTATAATACAAGAGACTTAGAAAAATGCAACTCTGATTGCACTTTATTATTATTATAATACACATCCACTATTATTGCTTTCAAGTGTTTTAATCTATTTTATAATTTATATTAGTTTGCTAGGGCTTCCATAACAAAGTACCACAAAACGAGTGGCTTCAACAACAGAAATTTGCCTCGCAATTCTGGCAGGGCCATGGTTTTTCTGAAGGCACCAGGGAAAGATCTGTGTCCAGGCCTTGCTCTTAACTTCTGGTATTTCATTGGCTGTGGCAGCATAACTCCATTCTTCACATGGTGAAGTATTGGTGTGTGTATGTGTCCGTGTCTGTGTTCAAATTTTCCCTTTTTATAAGGACATCATTCATATTGGATTAGGGGTCCACCTTACTCCAGTATGACTTCATCTTAACCAGTTACATCCACAACAATCGTATTTCCAAATAAAGTCACAGGGGGTGGTACTGGGGGTTAGGACCTCAACATACGAATTTGTGGGGGATACAATTCAACCCATAACATGCTTATTATATGTCATTTAATCATTAATGTTATTGTTGTTTTACATAATCAGTACTTATTTAGATTCACCTATATTTACCAATTTCACTGTTCTCCGTTACCTCATGCATCTCACTTCTTTCTTCTTTCTTCTGGCATATATATATATATATATATATATATATATATATATATATATATATATTTTAGTTCTTTCACTAAGTATCTAAGAGTAGTAAATTTGCTTAGTCTTCAGCTAAATTTACATTTATTTTGCCCATACTCGTTTGTGATATTTACTGGGTATAGTTCTAGAAAAATAGTTATTTTCCTCAACACTTGGGAGATATTCCTTTCTCTTTTGGCCTCAGTTATTTGCGCTGTGAAGTCTATAGTTGGTCTATTTGTTGCTCTTTATAGGTAATCTGCCTTTTCTTTGTGGTGGATTTTAACATTTTCATTTTTCTTTGGGGTTCTCCAGTTTTATTATGAGATGACTATACATAAATTTCTTTTTTACTTATCTTGTTTGACGTTTGCCGAGTTTCTTAAATCTGCATCACGTCTTTCATCAGTTTTGAAAAATTATCAGCCATTATCTCTTTGAATATTGCTTCTCTTCCAGGTTCTCTAATCATTCTTTTGCGAACCCCTTTTAGATATATGTTGAATCTTGTCATTCTCACGTGTCTTAGCCTTCCGTGCCTCGTCACTCCTTTAGCCGTCTCTGTTGCATTATGAGTAATTGCCTCAGCCCATTCAACAGCTTAAATTTTGTCTAGCTTTATATTATTTGATGATTAGCACACAGATGATAATTTTCATTTCTAAAAGTTTATTTTCTTCTTTTGTAAATCCACCAGTCCTGTTTTCATAGCATCTTATTCCATTCTTACAACCATTTCCTCATGTTTGGTAAATTTTATTGTGAATTTTTGTTTATAAGGCTACTTTTTTCTGTAAGAATATCTTATAGCCTATATTTCGTGCTCCTCAAGAGCTCTTTTGACTTTGCTTCTCCCTGGAATCTCGGGGGAGTCACCAGCTCAGGACCAATTTTGATGCTACTTTCTAGGTTTGGGGTGAGTTTTAAGGCCATGGTTATGAATCTTTGTGGGAAATTTTTTCCATCCAAATCTCAGGCAAAGAGCCTTGTTTCTCTGTGTCTAGGATTGTTTTTATTTTTTCACCTTTTGCTCAAAGTCATAAATGCAAGGGTATCAATTATACTCGGGGGTCTATAATACCAAACCTCACTTTTCAAGGACCCCAAAGCCTTGTCTCCTTTGCTACATGGCCATTAAAACCACATTCCTAGTTTACACAGTCTGACCATGCTGCATCCCACCCCTGGCAGTTACAGTTTTATTTGTTTTTTTTTCCTGCAAGCTGGAGTTTCTTGCTTGCTTATGAGATGATATATTTTATCAGAATTTCTAGGGGTTAGTAACAGGATGTTTATATTTATCTGCAATATTTCTGAAAATTGATCGTAATTCCATTTTATCCTTCATACTTTTGGAAATTAGCCATATTAATTTTTTATTGATTCTACAATTGGTGATGACACTTGACACTTTACCTTTGTTTTTATGCTCCTTCCCAAGACTCAATCTAGTAGTTTTGGTTTGTTTGTTTTGCCAAGGAAGATTCGCCCTGAGCTAACATCCATTGCCAATCCTCCTCTTTTTGCTTGAGGAATATTCACCCTGAGCTAACATCTGTGGCCAATCTTCTTCTATTTTGTATGTAGGTCGCCACCACAGCACGGCTGATGAGTGGTGTAGGTCTGCACCTGGGATCCAAACTTAACCACTATGCCACCGGGCCGGCCCCCTCAAGCTAGTAGTTTTAAGTAACACACATTTAAGCCCAAGAATAGATCATAGGCACTGACCAATCAGAATGAGCACTGGCCCAATCGATATGGATGTCAGCCAAAAATAACTGGTATGCCCGTACCTGTTCATACTGGCTGAATATCAACCTGAGGAAAAAGGAATGACCATCCTACCATAGCATGGTAAAGAAAGAATTTATATTCTCAGAGGCTTCACTATTATTTACTTTATCATTCTTTATTATTGCCATTAACATTGAACTTAATAATTATATTTTTGTAATCAACAGTAATAAGCCTTCTGGCAACAAAATATGTCATTAGAATACGTCATGTGCATTACATTACCACATATGTTTCTTCCTGTTATATGACCCATTCATTTGTCAGATTCTGCTGGTCTCTACACATGTCCTGTGAATATACACTTAAAATTTACTGTTTGCTGATACTTGTATATCACGTGATGCTACATGTAAGCTTTTACCATGAAACAATGTATGGAGAAAGTATTTGATTTGCTTTACTATACAGTTTCCAAACATACACTGTGCAAAAGTAATGTAATGAGAGACCAAGCAAGAGTTTCCTTCTTTGATTCTTTAAAGTTGAAGCTCACTTATATTTTGAACACATGGATATGGTTACCTCCGTAAGTGAGGAAACATACTGGTACAAAACGAGGCTGATATTCACAATATAGGAGCATTACAAGTAAAGAAAGTTGAGCCAAGTCAAAACATTGGCCCTTTCTCCCTCTTGATTCTCTCACCACAAACTAGGGGTCTGTAAACTATACCCACAGGCCAAATCTAGCCCACTTCATGTTTTTCTATGGCCCATGAGCTAAGAATGTTTTTCACATTTTAAATGACCTAAAAAAATAAAAATAAGAATATTTCATGCCACATAAATATGACATGAAATTCAAATTTTGTGTTTATAAACAAAGTTTTATTGGAACACAGCTATGCTCATTTGTTACATATTGTCCATGGTTGCTCTCATGCTACAATGGCAGAGTTGAGTGGTTGTAATAGAGACCATATGGCCTGAAAAGCTCAAGTATTTACTATTTGGCTCTTTCCAGAAAGTATTTTCTGATCCCTGAAATGAACAATCATTCCCTTTTACCAGGATCAGGAGCAGATAGGGTTGATGCTGGCAGGGCACTGAGCAAGACATCTATGAACAAGGCAAGGAAGTGTCATTGCCAGAACTCAGTCAAGAATAGCTATTAGAGCAAGATATTGTGCTTTGTATATTGTCTAGAGAGAACAAAAGAGCAACCAGGAATGAGAGTGCATCCACATAATCATGTTTATCAAAATACGTGGCTGAATTTCAAACGTATCTTTGCAAAAATCCACACTTCGATAACTACAGTATTATAGTCAATCACTTCTACTGGGAATGAGTTTCTGAGTCTTAAAGAAGAGTGTTTGTAAAATTACGCAGTTCTTTGGCCATGTCATTGTGTAGGTACGCCACTCAGGTATATTTCCATGCATTCTTTTAAGCTCTTCCCAGTTCATAAGGCAATTGGCGTGAGAGTGTTCTAAAATTGACCTGTTTGAAGGCTGTGCACAAACAGGTGCAGCAGGCAGAGAAAGTAGATTTTTAGAGGAAACACAAGCCTTGCCACATGAGCCATAGAGGGGCACAGTATGAGGTATAGCAAAACTGTTCTCTCTGCCACTAATCTCAAAGTTTAAGGATGTCTAGAAAACATCTTCATTTTCCTTCATCATTCACTACAGACAGATCAGTCTTAAACTGATATAAACTTGTTTTTAGAGGGTATGTTCTCAGCTAGTAGCAATTTCTGGGGGTACTTATGATTTCTATAAATTGATTTCTCATTTTATGAAGGGATATGTGTTTTCATTTGCCTTAAAGCTGTTGAGATAAAATATGTCTTTAAATTCTGACATACTACAATTTAGTGAATACGTTTGTGTATATCTTCTTTGTTTTATTTATTATCTCACAGCCTTTAATGATATTCCTTCAGCCTTCATTTGTTCAGATTTAAAAGTTCCAATATTTGAGTCTATCTTGGATCTCTCTAAATGACATTGGAAATTTTGAGATGCTGTTACATCACTGACGCTAATAAAACCCAATGATATGCGTTTGCTTCTAATTCTGGATTTTGTGACAGATGTGTCTATTGTAATTTTCTCCAGACATTCTTCAACTCTGATGCATTTTTTGAGATATGGTAACCAAAAATGAGCATAGCATTCTGGGGTGTAAAAATAAAATACTCTAAGAATGGGTTCAGATTCAGATCTTTTGATGTAGCACTGGACATCAGCTTACCCTTCTCTGTTTAGTCCCCTGACAACCAATGTATTTTTTGGTAGTTCTTGTAAACCTTAATTATACCCAGTTTGGCTGTCTCTGCAGGATTCACACAGAAATAGCCCATGACCTTTGTGACCACCAGCCCCTCCAGCAAGAAATTTGATCTTGCCCGAGGCAACTCAGGGACATCTTGCGGTGTCTAAATGGCTTTCAGCAAAAGTTGTAACATGGTACCCACATTTAAAGATCTCTGGGTTGAGGTTCTTGCTAATAATAAAAATTCGTCTATGGCACCCCATTTCTCTATACACATACGCTACAATAAGTTGCAACAGGATGAAGTGGTGAGTAAAAAGCGTTCAGTGTGGAAGGTAATGGGGTTGCTTCTTCAACATTCATTTAGTCTTTCATTTGGGTGGGCTTGATCCCCAGCTTCAGCAATGGACCCTGATTGGTCTGAGTCAGAGTAATTCTATTCCCTTGCCACATTAATTGGTTTAAGAGTAGATAAAACAGAGGAAGCCCAATGTTTTTGTCCAATGGTTAAAGGAAAGATATCCTTTCTCTGAAATGTGAATACGAATGCAGGTAACCTCAATTAATGCTGGCAACCATTATGTGATCCTGAGAGTGCACAGCCAAGGGACAAAGGTAATACCAGCAAAAGGGCAGAGTCAAGAGAACAAAAGAGAAATAGAGCTGGGGTGCTGATGAAACTACACGTGAAGACTATTTCTGAATTTTTGAGTCACGTGGGCAAATAAATTTATAATTATACGTAAGCCAGTTTGAGTTTTTCCTATTCCTTGTGACCAAAAGCATCCTAACTGACAGATTCAGGTATAACTTGATGCAAAATGTCAATCAGTTATGAAAAATTATAAATTAATCAAAACCTTATTTTCCCATGGACTTAACTTACCATTTCAGAGCAGTTTTGTCTTTGTTTCTGATGGACTATCACAACAATTTTGAAATTTCCTTGTCCTCGCTCAACTTGTGGTAAAAAGGTGTCTTTGAACTTTCTTATTCACTAGAGAGTATCATTATTTAAAGCAGGAGGAGGGAGGGAAGTCAAGATGGCAGCGTAAGCAGACTCTGAACTCACCTCCTCCCGTGGACACAGCCAATTTACAACTACTCCTGGAAAAATTACCCCTGAGACAGAACTGAAAACTGGGTAAGAGGAACTCCTGCAACAACGGACAATCCTAATTGAGGTGGAAGAGGCAGAAACTCCCTTCTGGAGAGAAACAACGCCGCCTTCACAAGCCGCCAGCATCACCACCGCCAGGAGCAGCTCACAGGTACTTAGCCCTCCCTGGAGGCGCGGGGCCCTGAGCCGAGGAGCGCCCCCACTGTGGGCATTTTGTGGACGCAGCACAATCTAGACGAGTGGTATATCTGACTGTGCCTGCTACTAAAGCATTGGGGAGCACCCCCAGAAAACCCGGTTCACAAAGAAACTAAAACCGGCTCTTAAAGGGCCCGCGCACAAACTCACCCGTTCCAGAAAGCATCCTAAAATCACCAGAAAGAAAGGTGCACAGTGCTTTGGTGAAAAGAGACTCACCTAATAGGCCCTGAGTGCATCTCGGTGAGGGGTGAGACCTCTCCAGGGACTGGGACATTGGCGGCGGCCATTGTTGTGTCCTGGTGTGGGCGTGCTGACACAGATGCCATTGGATTTCTCCCTGAGGCCTGCTAGCCCAGGGTCTGCCCCACCCACTAGAGCACCGATTTAATCCAGCTCAGCCAGGGCAGGCAGCCCACCCTAGAGACTGGCCCCACCCAACAACAAGCCCTCAGGCAACTTGTGGGCCTGCACAGATTAGTGACTCGGTTTTCTGCATCCTGGCAACTGAGCCGACTTCAGAGGGGCAGGGCGTGCACAAGGAGCCAGTGGAGAGTTTGGGGGTGGCGGAGTGTGTGGGGCTCTAGCCAAGGAGAGACTGGGTCCGCTTCGGGAGGTCAGGGCGCGCACACGGGGCAGGACTGTGTTGACTGTGTGTGGGGACCTGTGGACGGCAGGGCTTTGTCAGCTGCAGAAGACTTGTGCTTCTCAAAGACCCACATAGGGGGTTTGCCCCATCTTCCAAAGCCTGAAGCAATTGGGTGCTCCTGTGCCTGAGGCCAGCCTCACCCAGCTGCAATCCTCAGAGAGCTGACAAGAGACATAAAGGCTGGAGGCTTATTCCAATTTCCAAATTGGAAAGGAAGAAGTGAAACTGTCACCTTTTGCAGATGACATGATTATATATAAAGAAAACCCTAAAGAATCCACCAGAAAACTCTTAGAAGTAATAAACGAATATGGTAAAGTTGCAGGATACAAAATCAACATACAAAAATCAGTTGCATTTCTATACACTAACGACGAAGTAGCAGAAAGAGAAATTAAGACTACAATCCCATTTACAATTTCAACAAAAAGAATAAAATACCTAGGAATAAACTTAACCAAAGAGGTGAAAGATCTGTACACCAAAAACTATAAAACATTGCTGAAAGAAATTGAAGAAGACACAAAGAAATGGAAAGATATTCCGTGCTCTTGCATTGGAAGAATTAACATAGTTAAGATGTCCATACTTCCTAAAGCAATCTATAGATTCAATGCAATCCCTATCAAAGTTCCAACAACATTTTTCACAGAAATAGAGCAAAGAATCCTTAAATTTATATGGAACAAGAAAAGACCCCAAATAGCTAAAGGAATCCTGAGAAAAAAGAACAAAGCTGGAGGTATCACACTCCATGATTTCAAAATATACTACATGGTACTGGCACAAAAACAGACACACAGATCAATGGAATAGAATCGAAAGCCCAGAAATAAACTCACACATCTATGGACAGCTAATCTTTGACAAAAGAGCCAAGAACATACAATGGGGAAAAGAAAGTCTCTTCAACAAATGGTGTTGGGAAAACTGGACAGTCACATGCAAAAACATGAAAGTAGACCCTTACCTTACACCATACACAAAAATTAACTCCAAATGGATTAAAGATTTGAATGTAAGACCTGAAACTATGAAACTTCTAGAAGAAAACATAGGCAGTACGCTCTTCGACATCAGTCTTAGCAACATATTTTCAAGCACCATGTCTGACCGGGCAAGAGAAACAATAGAAAAAATAAACAAATGGGACTACATCAAACTAAAAAGCTTCTGCACAGCAAAGGAAACCATCAACAAAATGAAAAGACAACCTAACAATTGGGAGAAGATATTTGCAAACCATACATCTGATAAGGGCTTAATCTCCAAAATATATAAAGAACTCATGCATCTCAACAACAAAAAAACTAACAACCCAATAAAAAAATGGGCAAAAGACCTGAACAGACATTTCTCCAAAGAAGATATACAGATGGCCAACAGACGCATGAAAAGATGTTCAAAACCATTAACTATCAGGGAAATGCAAATCAAAACTATAATGAGATATCACCTCACACCCGTCAGAATGGCTATAATTAACAAGACAGGAAACAACATGTGTTGGAGAGGATGTAGAGAGAAGGGAACTCTCATACACTGATGGTGGGAGTGCAAACTGGTGCAGCCACTATGGAGGACAGAATGGAGATTCCTCAAAAAATCAAGGATAGAACTACCATATGATCCAGCTATTCCACTGCTGGGTATTTATCCAAAGAACTTGAAAACACCAATGCGTAAAGATACATGCACCCCTGTGTTCATTGCAGCTTTATTCACAATAGCCAAGACTTGGAAGCAACCTAAGTGCCCATCAAGGGACGAATGGATAAAGAAGATGTGGTATATATACACAATGAAATACTACTCAGCCGTAAGAAACGATGAAATCCAGGCATTTGTGACAACATGGATGGACATTGAGGGTATTATGCAAAGTGAAATAAGTCAGAGGGAGAAGGTCAAATACCGTATGATTTCCTTCATTAAGTAGTAGATGATAACAACAATAAACAAACACATAGAGACAGAGATTGGATTGGTGGTTACCAGAGGGGAAGGGGGAGGGAGGAGGGTGAAAGGGATAATTCGGCATATGTGTGTGATGATGGGTTGTAATTAGTATTTTGGTGAACATGATGTAATCTATGCAGAAATAGAAGTATAATGATGTACACCTGAAATTTATACAATGTTATAAGCCAATGTTACTGCAATAAACAAAAAATTTAAAAAAAGATAAATAAAAAAATAAAGCAAGAGTCAGAAACTACAGCTCACTGTCTATTTTTGTAAATAAAGTTTTATTGGAACATAGCCATGCCCATTCATTTATTTAGTGTCAGTGATGGCTTTCACACCACAATGGCACCGTTGAATAGTTGTGACAGAGACTGTATGGCCCGCAAAGCTAAAATATGCACTATCTGGCCCTTTACAGAAGTTTGATGCCGCTTGACTGAAAAGAACCCTGCAGTAAGTCATTTTTCAAAAATTGAGAGTGCATATACCATGGGCACTCAGTATGCTTGTTGATTGATTATCTGAACAAATATTACCCTCCCCCAATTTATTTATTTTTTTAAGTTTGGATACACAATATTGATTTTGCTTAAAGTATACTTTATAGATAAATGATCTAAGGTTTTTTTTTTTTTTTACTAAGTTGAGCATACTTCTCAGCTACTTCTTTCTAGGACTCTCAGCTAACTCGGTTTAATTCAGTTTAAAAAACTCACAAATAAATAAGCCTGCTTTCCCGTTTTGTACAAAGCCTTTGATCAAGACCATGTATGAAGGAGTAAAAATTTTCTTAGGCAGACCCAATTACTACAACTTGTCCTATACATTTCTGGTATTCATGTATATCCAGTTTTCCTTCCTTTCTGGAAAAATGAGAGAATGTATTTCTCAGGTCCTCTATCCTCCCCTTAAAGTTGGGCAGGGGCAGATAATTAGTTCTGGCCAATGGCCTGTGAATGAAAATGAACATATTTCACCTTGGGGATGAGGCTGAAACTACCAGATCAAAGGAATATGAATCACTGTGGCACGGTATGAAAGTATGCCCTGAAAAGTGACCTGGACTCATAGAGGGACTTTGCAGAAATGAGAAATAAATGTCTATTAGGTTAAAACACTGAAATTTAGGCATTGTTACAGCAGCATAGCCTAGCCTAACTTGACTAACACACAACTCAACCGAAAATAACTCAATACACATCTACTTCTGCATATCTATATGTATAAAAAGACATAATGTTTTACAGAAGACTAGATTTTTTTTTTGGTGAGGAAGATCAGCCCTGAGCTAACACCTGAGGCCAATCCTCCTCTTTTTGCTGAGGAAGATTGGGCCTGAGCTAACATCGTGCCCATCTTCCTCCACTTTATATGGGACGCTGCCACAGCATGGCTTAAGGAGCGGTGCATCAGTGCACACCGGGATCTGAACCTGCGAACCCTGGGCCACCGAAGCAGAGTGTGTGCAGTTAAGTGCTATGCTACTGGGCCGTCCCCAGAAGACCAGATTCTTTAAACTTGTATTAAACCAAACACCATCTTGCCTGGGGTTGCATGCCTCTGAGTATAGAAATAAGAGTCTCTGAATTTCAGAAACAAATTATCTATCCCCACTACTATGAGTTAAGTGACAAGCAAGAGTAAGGTGGAAGGGATTATACTTCAAAACCTTTCAAGTAATGTACTTTGAGCTCATATTCTTGGTATGTGTAGGTAGCTTATTAGGGAAGCTGATAACAAATTGCTTTTTATTTCTCTCATTTCCAGTGGGGAGGAGGAAGTAGAGAAATATCAGGAGAGCTAGGTTATGGAATCACTAAAATGGAAATGACCTTGTAGGGTCACTCAGTTCATTCTTCTTCACCCAGGCCAAGTTAGAGCCATCCTAAACAGAAGAGTAAAAGAACATTGTTGAAAGATGCCCCAGCCTTTTTTCAGTGACTAGTTATTATATTTAAAATATCTCAGGAGCCGGCCCCGTGGCATGGTGGTTAAGTGCGTGTGCTCCGCTGCTGGCAGCCTTGGTTCAGATCCCAGGTGTGCACCGATGCACCACTTGTCAGGCCATGCTGTGGCGGCATCCCATATAAAGTAGAGGAAGATGGGCACACATGTTAGCCCCGGGCCAGTCTTCCTCAACAAAAAAGAGGAGGATCGGCATGGATGTTAGCTCAGGGCTGATCTTCCTCACCAAAAAAAAAAAAAAAAAAAACAAGTCTCAGGGCCCCATCCAGTCCATAATTTGCTCTCTAATAATGACAACAAGAGCACTTTTATAGGAAAGTAATACTTGTTTTCTCTAACACCAGCACTGAAAGCTTAAGGAACTGGCTCAAACACACCTAATTTGCCCTTAACCAACTGTTAGCAAGCTTTTGCCCATGAATCTGCTTTTATCATTGATCTGGAAAAATAAGTTCCTTCCAATAAAATTCCTTGAAATAACTACTGTTTTACCAAAATGCCTCCTGCTTCAGCCAATGTCAACTTGTCATTGTTTATTTTCAGTGAAAGACGAAAACAGCTGTCAAAGGGGATTCATAGACATGTCCATAGATCACGTGCTGCTACAAAGGCTACTAGACTAAAGTCTTGCCAACAAAATTTACACAGCTTGTTATGGATAGTACAGACCTGGGTCTGGTGGGGTCTTATTGTTGTCAGGGATGCAACGAAATACTGATAATTTAAATGTTCATTCAGTAAGAATTAAAAAAAATCACTAGTCTACTCCCAACCCCCTATTATCTTCACTCTATATTGTGGTATTTTCTCTCCTTATTTGATTGCATATTTATTTAAGGGCTAGGGATTTGCCAAGACCATAGGAGGGAAATATATATCTCAGAGAGGCAGGGAGTAATTTTCCCATTTTTGTCCCTATAGACATATAGGTCTAAAGGACACACCAGCCAGCAGAAATGAATCATTTGCAGAGGCCTACAAGCTTTCATTTAAACTCTAGTCTTAACTCTTCCCTTCACTCTTCTCTCCATTATCTCTCTTTTCTAGCCTTGGAGGCAAAAATACATTAGTCATCAATTTATTCCCTGTGGCAAACCTTTGCCCCTAGACCCTATCAATCCATTAAATAAACCCCAATTAAATTGGTCCTCACTTCACAAAAATGGCAGTCTGCCCCAGGGGAAAGGTAGACTTATAACACTGCCAGGGACAATCAAACAATAATGACAACTCAGGGAGAAGGGGGGAGCTTTCTGGGTCACTCTCCTTTCACACATGACCACACTCTCTCGTCTTGTAAGCCTGCCTTTCAGCAATGGATCATTTATAACTTCAAAAACAATCTCACTCAAAATTCAAGTTCTTTTTATAGTAAGATTACAGTCCACGGCTCAAACAGGGGGAGCCTGTAAATAAGCCTCCTAGACATTCAAAGCGACAGGGTGTCCCTCATTCATCTGCCAATCCCATAGGTCCCTGTAATAGTCAGACCTGGCATGTTTCCTCTGCTCCTCAGGAAATATTTTTCACAGTGAAGTACTGAAGCGGAAATTTGAATTCCAGAGATTTTATGACTATGTTTACTCTGGAGATTAATTTGAATACAAACACATCCACATTTACTCTCTCTCCTCTGGTGTCTCTCCTCCCACCTCACAAATCCCTATTAGACACGGATGGAATGCAGAATATTCACCAAAAACCTTTTGTTTTGTTTTGTTTTTCAATGGGCCAGGTCAGTGCCCTCAGTCCTGTTTGTCCATTTTTCTCTTATTTCCATTTTTGCTTTTCTGAAGACAGAAGTTATCTCAGGCCACTATGTTCTATCTCTTCTCTCAGCACATAAATAAATCCTTTGAATTGACCTTATTTTGCCAAATTGATCTTTCATTATTTTTCTATACATACATGCATTAATGATTTTAGCTTTTCTTATATTGGAGAAAGGAGTAGGTGGGTGTTACTTTGTATTCATTAGATTTCATAAAGTATCTTGGGATTGAGGTTTTCCTCCTATTAGATGCTACTGAACTGCTTCTTCCCAACCCCCCTATACATATGCACACCAGGAGAACTTCAGCGAGGCTCACATGAAGGTAAAATGCAACTTAATATCAATAGTTTTAAGGGGTACGTGTATATGTGTGCAGGTGTGTTTGAGAAATATCGGAGTGTACATACCTGATTTTTAACTTAAGAGTATGAAAAATAAACTTACAAAGTATAATATATATACATATGTGTATATATAATTTCTTGAAGTGAAATTCACATAACATAAAATTAACTATTTTAAAGGGATCAATTCAGTGGCATTTAGTTCATTCACAATGTTGTGCAACCACCACCTCTATCTAGTTCCAAAACATTTCCATCACTCCCAAAACAAAACCCCATAGCCATTAAGTACTTTCTCCCTCATTTCCCCCTTATCTCAGCCTCTGTCAACCACTAATATAATTCTTCTCTGTCTCTATGAATTTGCTTATTCTGGATTTTTCATATGAATGGATCATATAATATGTGTCCTTCTGTATCTGGTTTCTTTCACTTAGCATAATGTTTTCAGGGTTCATCTACATTGAATAGATCAATACTTCATTCCTCTTTATAAATAAGTAATATTCCATTGTGTGAATAAACCACAATTTGTTTTTCCATTCATCCACTGATAGACATTTAGGCTGTTCCTACCTTTTGGCTACTGTGAATAGTGTTGCTATGAACATACATGCTCTTGTATTTGTTGGAGTCCCTGTTTTTTATTCTTTGGGGTATATATCTAGGATTAGAATTGCTGAATCATATGGTAATTCTATGCTTAATTTTTTTGAGGAATTGCCCAAATGTTTTCCACAGTGGCTAAACTAATTTACATTCCCAGCAGCAATGTACAGGGGTTCATTTTCCCCACATCTTTGCCAATACTTGTTATTTTTCATTTTTTTGTTTTTCATTATAGCCGTCCTAGTGAGTGTGAAAGGGCACCTCACTGTAATTTTGATTTGCATTTCTGCAGTGACTAATGATGTTGAGCATCTTTTCATGTGCTTATTGATGAGTTGTATATCTTCTTTGGAGAAATGACTATGTAAGTCCTTTGCCCATTTTTAAAAAGCCCATTTGGACTTTTTGTTGTTGAGTTGTAAGAGTTCTTTATCTATTCTGGATACTAAACTGTTATCAGATATATAATTTGCAAATATTTTCTCCCATACTGTAGGATGTCTTTCCACTTCCTTGATCTTGTCCTTTGATGCACAAAATTTTTTAATTTTGATGAAGTTAACAAATATTTTAATTATACTCTAATTCAGTATTACATATGCCCAAAAAAGAATAGAGACAAGGACAAAAGAGACAAATGGGATGGGGGTAGGGAGAAAGGAAAAGGCAATAAGCACTGAAGAGGGATGGTTAAGAGGCAAATGGGAGGGAAAACAAGACAAAGCACAAGTGAAAGACAAGGGGAGGGGAGAGAGATTAAGATGTAGAAAGTGCCCATATGTATGACCATTGAAACAAGGTGCGAGGAAGAGAGAGAGTTTAGTTTGTTAAGGTATTAAATAAACTACTTTTTTCCATGCTCTGCTTTTTACTTGGTAATCAGCTCTGGAGCCTCAGCAACCTCTTAACACTGGTATCTAAAACACCAGTTAGTAAAGTTGCCATTATTCAGAACTGTTTGTTTTTAAAATTTCAGAGTACCTTCCCTGAATGGGAGAGCCTCAGCAGCCCACCATGGAAAAAAATCACTTTCTGACCTGCCACAGCAGTGTTGAAGGCAACACGTAACTTGCCCATGGTCACACAGCCATAATGCAGCTCGAATTTAAATTCTTCCTATCTGATTCCAGAGCCATATTCTTAAGGACTATGCTATAGGCCTTCCCTATAATATGTAAATCCATTGCGAATATTTAATCTTTTGAAAGAGCAGATAATCCGAAACATATATTTTATGATTTTTAAAAACTTTCAATAGTAGATATTCCTTCTTAATTAAATTTGGCAGGCTAGTATTAAAATTACTTTATTCCTCAAGCACACACCAATCGGGAAGGCAGCCCAAGAGTGTGCTAGAAACCAAAGAGGAAGTAACTCGGGTTTGAAAATCTGCTATAGATAATCTACAGAGTGGATAACTGAGGTTGATTGTAACTTAAATGTCAATGCTTCCCAATTCCTTGCTCAGATGGTAACAATCCCTTAATCTCTGTGTTGTACAGCATTTTCCTTGCTTCCTACATCACTCCACCACCCAATAGGATCTGCTATGCAGGGAGCAAATTGATGCAGTATCTAGTAAAAAAAAAAATCTATTTACCACCCACAGATCAAACTTTGATGTTTCTGTTCTAATTCAAAAATCAGATAAGTATATATTAAGTTAATTTTTACTTCTATATTGCCCTCAATTCATTTTCTACTCTGTGGGTGAGTGACCCTTGACAGACAAAAAGGGCTTCCCATTACAGAGATAGAGGGTAGAAAGCAGTGCCATCAAACGTGGGGCCCTAGTGCAAACACTAGAAGAAGGCAAGCAGCTCAGCTGTCCTGTATAAATAAACAAGAGGCACGAGAAGAGACAAATAAGGTACGTCTTAAGGGTAAAAGGACTGCAAGACCAAGGTTAACCAAAGGCAGCCAGATGGAAAGAAAAAGACCAAAGAAAAGTATCAGCAATTGTGTGATGACATGAATGCCAACAGATAAAAAGCAATAGAAATGTTAAACTGAATTAAATAGGGAGTTTATGGATGAAGAAGCCAAAGTTGAAAACAGCTGTAACTTTGCCAAAATCATAAAGCAAGCAAGGATATTTGCAGAGCTGGGAGCGGAAAAAACACTAATGCAGACCATTCTTTATCAGCCGCTTATTCTTGACTGCCATCTTACAATGAGGAGACCCGTCATACTCCTTTCCCTTTAGGGAACACAGCTTCCCAGTAAACATTTGCCCAAACAGTGGGGAGGGTGGCAAGCGACTGTAAAGAAGCAAAACATCATTAATGTTTGCACTACTGTGGGATGAAATCCAGATAAAACAAAATATAGCTTTGAAACAGTTCAATTATAGCAAGCCCATGACAAATCTAGTTCAAGTCAAGTTATGAGTCAAAGAAGGAACATATTTATTTTGAAAGAATACCCCCATGCAATGTTTACATTCCCTGGTTTAGTCACTCCACATTATAACAACTCCTCTAAACACCATTCAAACTGTAAGAGATATTATTAGCACACTAGAAATTCATTTTTTGGAATGAGTGGTATTGCAATCAGCTAATACCTATAAACACCTTCATCCATGATAAACAAGACTAATTAATAAAGCATTAATAATAAAGCAGTACTATTTAGTGTACAATAAAATCATTTTGTCAGCAATACCTAAACTGGCTATTAAAAGAAATCAAGGGGGCCGGCCCCGTGGCTTAGCGGTTAAGTGCGTGTGCTCCGCTACTGGCGGCCCGGGTTCAGATCCCGGGTGCGCACCGACGCACCGCTTGTCTGGCCATGTTGAGGCCGCGTCCCACATACAGCAACTAGAAGGATGTGCAACTATGACATACAACTATCTACTGGGGCCTTGGGGAGAAAAACGGGAAAATAAAAGGAATCAAAAAGTTAGGGCCAGGCTCTTTCAATCAATTAAAAGATGGGGGCAAGGAAACGCCTCCTGCCTATACCTCAATTAGACATTCTATGCACTTATTTATATAATGCCTACCACTGCAACTCTTTCATACCAGGTTTTCTGGCCAAATAGACTTGAAGGGGTAGTGAGTATTAAAAACCACCCCATCAGGACTTAATGTATTTAATTAGTTGATCATAGTGTCAAGTACCCTTTCCCTTTTGATAGATTACCCCAAAGAGTGGGCTAACAACCCCAATTTGCTGACTAATTGAAGTTTGATATATTCTCCAAAGCTGTTCTTTTCCCCCAACTAATTGAATTTACAAGCAGTTAAATCTGACAGGTTCAGTAATATCTGCCAAAGTCCCTTCATACTTTGTTAAATTATGAAAACTTAGCCAGTGTGTCATGCCCTAGGGAAATATGGTACATTTGAAGAGTCATTCCCAAGGGAAGTGAAGTGGTAAGGGAATACGATTTACCATAATATATGTTAAAATGTCCAGTAGATTTGATATTTCATCATTGTGTGTATCAAATAATTTTCAAAATATTCTAAATGGTTATACATAAGAGGTTTCTTTGTTCATAATGTCATATCTGCACTAATATATATGCATGTACATTAAAGCAAAGGCAAGTGTACTTTCTATTGTTAGAACTCTATTGTTCTATTGTAACTCTATTGTAACTCTATTGTTATTGTTCTATTGTAATACAGATAGCTCAATTAGCACATGGATTCCATTTCTAGCTTAGCTAAAAAGTACAACCTCTCATGATCTGCAGAAGCTTCCAGCAGGGCAAATGCATTTTCTTCACCAAAAAGCCAAGGCTCGTTGCAGAAGAATAAAGGAAAGCCTCATTAATTAAGACCTCAAGAATGTGAAATTTCTAATAAGTCAACTTCATCTGGCTTGAAATTTGGAAACGAGTTTGCTGAGTAAATTAACAATCAAATAAAATTGGAAGAGAGATGTTTGAGGACTTCAGAGAACAAATGATTTTTCACTCACTTTGGAAGCATTATTTATATACAGGTAATTACTATGTGGAAAGAGCTGTGGTACTTGGAAAGAGACTGGATTTGAGTCAAAAGATGTACTTAGTAGTGGTACAAATTACTTCCTTAATCTGAGCCTTGGTTTCTTCATCTGTAAAACTGAGATACTATTTACTTCATAGCATTGTGGGAGGCCTAAATGAGATAATACATATGAGTCTTTGCAAACTGTCAGGAGCTAAATATTGGGTATTTTTATTATGTGCATAAAATAATAAACTCTTATGAATAAAAGAATTTTAGAGACATTCCATCATCCACTTTTTAGAGGTGAGGCAACTCGGGCATAGAATATTCAAGTAACTTGTCCACAGGCACATAGCTAGTTAAGGGCAGAGCTGGAACTATTACCAACATTCCTATCCGTTAATCACAGCAATTCCCCCAAAGGGCGACTATGCTTCGTTGACTTTGTTCTTGTAGCCTGAATTACTTTTTTTTTTTAAAGATTTTATTTATTTATTTATTTTCCCCCCAAAGCCCCAGTAGATTGTTGTATGTCATAGCTGCACATCCTTCTAGTTGCTGTATGTGGGACGCGGCCTCAGCATGGCCAGAGAAGCGGTGCCTCTGTGCACGCCCGGGATCCGAACCCAGGCCGCCAGCAGCGGAGCGTGTGCACTTAACCGCTAAGTCACGGGGCCGGCCCAGCCTGAATTACTTTAAAAGATATCTATTAATCAAAAGGTGTTTCTTTCCAAGTATTCGATTTTTTTTTAGAATTTTACACTTGAATATTTAATAAACATTTATTGAGCACCTACTATATGCAAGTCACTGTGTTAGGTGCTGGAAACAAAAAACAAGACATGATCCGTGCCTTTAAAGAATTCTTATTCTTAGTAGAATTCCCTCTCCCTACTCCCAAGCACTCCTTACCTTTATTCTGGTCTCAGGCTGCCAAATGTAACCCCCACTGTTGCACTCTACAGAGATTTGAACTGCCCCTAAGCATCCATACCCACAAAAGACTTCCCTCTCCCCTCCAATCTACCTGGGGCTCTCAGGTATCAGGAAACCTGATTTGAAGTACTTCATTTTTGGTTTGTGGCACACAATTAACTCTGAGCTCAGCCCCAGAAATTATTTCTGGGGGTCAATTTCGTGCAGCTGGAGAGGAATGAAGGGGGAGGTTATTGTGTGGGATCAGGCAGCAAGCAGGGGCAGTAGGAGGGGTGGGGGTAGTATGCAGAAATAACCTTAAGATCTATTTAACTGATGAGATATTCATATTCCAGAACTAGAAAAGCTCGCTGGTTACCAAATCATACATATAAGGGTCTTCCTCCCTATTAGGCCCTGATTTCCAACTTGAGGAGCCACTTTCTGGTGAAAACCTGAGTGGCAAGGAGAAGCCTGCTGTGAGGAAAAGTGAGAATCAGGCAAAGGAGAAGGTGCAAGGGACAACTTTACAGGCAGATAGAATTGCAAAGTATTCCACTCTCTGTTCCACAACTTAACTAGCTGTATGATTTTGGGCAAGCCACTTAGCCTATCTGAGTTTCAGTCTCCTCATCTCTAAAGTGGTAATTAATAGCGCCTACCTCAAACGGTTGTCGTGCCAACTAAATGAGATAATGAATGTAAGGTGCCTGACTCCTGGTAGGCATTCAGCAAATGTTAGCTCCCTTCCCTTTCTTGTCAGGTCACCTCCCAGCAAGCATTCTCCTCCAATGTCACTGCTTCTGTGGAGAAAACTACAAAATATGGAGAACTTCCCACCACCCCAGCAGAAAAGTAAGGAGGCCCAGCTGCCTGGGGACCCCCTGGGTTTCATGAAAACTGGAGTATTTCAAGAATCATTTTCTGCACACCTCAGGCTATCTCATCAGAATCTAACAGGGGAGTCAGAAGATTAACCATTAGATGAATAATTTGTTATGTAAATTGTAGATCCAAAAGGAAAGGAGTAGGTATGAGAATTAAGCTATTTCATTAAGCTGTAATTAGTGACTAAAGGTTTCAACACACCTACTAATTCTATTAGAGTATGAATTTAAATAAGCTCATTTCATTAAATTATCTGTATTTATATCTACATCTATAGCTATCAATATATCTATCTATATAATCTTGGCCCAAAATCCCTACTCCTGAATTTTTCATTGATACTGTGTTCTTTGGGAACATACTCTGAGCATAACTGAGGGCCTGGCCACACCCTGGAATCTTCTTAGAACACAATCCATCATAGCAGGGAATTCAACAAAGAGGCCATCTTCAATATATTCAAGGGTTTAACTTCATGGAAAGTAGGAGAGAATCTCTACCTATTATCATTTCTTCACTCATAACGCTGACCTTCCATACTCACTCCGAGTTCTGCAGAGGTTTTAAATTAGTTAAACCCCCTCTTTAGGCTCATCTAGTGTCTCTGCCACTCAGTCTCTGTGTTCCAATCACACTGGCCATCTTTGGCTCCTTGAATATGCCAAGTTCCTTCCCACGACAATACCTTCATAAATGATACTCCCTCTGCCAGGAACAATTGTTACTCTTTGTTAGTGATCTGGATCCCCGACATTAGGAAAATAGACCAGAGGAGAGATACAGAGTCTGACGAGGCAGAATCCGAAAGGAGCTGCTTGAACCAAACACTACAACGCCACAGAAGTCTCTTCCAGCACTAGCATCCTCATCCCCAAATTAAGAGTATTCTCTGTCCCTTCTGGAAGAAAATTTGATGTCACTAGTAAGTCCCCAGATTTCTGGGATAAATTGGATTAAGGTCTGTTCAAATATGAAGCTAAACTGAGCCCAGAAACCTGAAGTCACTCTGAGCTCCCCACCAGGCAGGCCAACCTCATTTGGTTCTCATAAAGTCAATATTGTGGCAGGCAATGTTGGGGTGCAGATTTGGAGACTGACCTTTCTTGGTTTGATTCCTTACTCCAACACTTACTAGCTGTGTGACTTTGGGCAAACAACTCAATCTCCCTGGTTCTCAGCATTCTCATTTATAAATGTGGATAATAATAACTCCCCATGGGGTAGTCGTGATGATAAAATGATATAATTCATTTGAGTGCTCAATACAATTCCTAATACATAGAAAGTGCTCAGCAAAAGTAAACTATTACGGGCCGGCCCCGTGACTTAGCGGTTAAGTGTGCGTGCTCCGCTGCTGGCAGCCCGGGTTCAGATCCCGGGCGCGCACCGACGCGCCACTTCTATGGCCATGCTGAGGCTGCGTCCCATGTACAGCGACTGGAAGGATGTGCAGCTATGGCATACAACTATCTACTGGGGCTTTGGGGGAAAAAATAAACAAATAAAATTATATAAAAAAAAAGTAAACTATTACTATTTTGATTAGTGCAATTATCTTCACCTTGGTCCTTGGTCCTGGGCTACAACTGAGACTCATTCATTCATAGAAAGTTTATAAATTAATTTTTGCTTAATTAATTTAATTTTTACTAATTTTACTTATTTTTTCCTAGGTGCTAGTGATATAAAGGAGGATAAGATATGATCTTGTTCTTAGCTCACAGTCTGGTGAGAGAAACAGCCATATAAACAGCTAACTATATTATTACTAGTTGCATAAAAAACTATTTTACCAAGCAAAATGGAACACATTTTGTGGTAGAGGGAACACACAAAGAGCTGTGAGCATAGGACCAGGCACAGAGCTGTACTGGTCATAAAGGAGATCAGGTGAGAAGGAGTCGAGGGTCAAAAAAGCCCAGCTGTTCAGACAGATAAACTATGCAAACCCCTGTCCTACTGAGAGTGGACTCATTGGTGAACCCGCATGCTCGAAGGACAGCTAATTTAAACCAGTGTTAAAAAAGCAAGAATGAGCCACACCAGAGCCGACTCCTTAGGACATTCCTAGGCTGGGCCAGCTTCCTCAGAGCTAGAAAATAGTTGAGCCAATTCTTTGGATGCAGCTGCGACTAGGGATGGCATAGGACAACTGTGATCACCAGCACATTCCCAGCAAAGCTTCCGGATTTAGAGAACACTTGCCCACATGTTTTCTGTTAAATACCTATAAATTTTATTGATCTCTTCCAAAATATTTCTCCATCATACCAAACCCAGGCCCGTCAACCTCCCTTCATAATATATGAGTTCAAGCAAACACTAAGCTCATAATTCCCTTGCTCCAATTCCAAGGTTTTGCTTTTCCTCTTAAACAGATAAACTCTTGTGACAGCTTTTTGATGATAAATCAGGGGTCACACAAATCTCATCAGAAGGGGGTCAGTGTTACAAGAGAAGATCCCCACATGCGCGCGCGCGCACACACACGCAAACCACTTCCTCGGCCACTCCTTCACCCAACCACAGAAGTAAGTGGATGGTGCACTAGCACCTTCTATAAAGCATTATGGCAAGTTCAAGTAGGAATCAAATCCACCCAGATCTACATATATTCTTTTCAAGAAATGAGTGTAGGATGAGTTTATCCTTTATTTACAAAATACTCTTGGACAGCCTTAATCAGTCAGTCTGAAGCAATCAGAGTGGGCCTGAAGAAAATCAAATAGTGAAGGGGATTTTCTGCTTCTGTTTTATTCTTGTTTTGTTTTATGCTTTTTGTTGTAAAAGCTAAAAATGCATTCTTTTCCTTCTTCCAGCATGTCTTTGGGATTAAGGAAATCTGTATTCATTGGGAATTCTAAGAGTCTTGACCTGTAGCAAGCAGATGTTTGTGTTCTGTAAAAGGAGTCAGTCAACATCATTGACTGCTCACCTTCTGTTTGCAAAGGGCTTTCCTGACATCATGAAGACAATTTAGTCTATATAATGTGGCAAGACAAACACTCACGAGATGACTTAAGACCGGTTACAGAAAACATGTCAGCAAAAGCAAATGTCTGTATGAACTGTGTCCAGAAGTACTGAGGGCACATAGGGAGGGAGTGATTTGTTAGATGTAGCTAATTGGGGCTGGATTCCTAAGAGGTGCATTTTGAACCAGGTGTTAAAGGAGGGGTTGAGCATAATTTAACATAGGGAAGTAGAATAAAGGGAGGGAGGGAGGGTAAATAGGAAGGAGTACATGCAAATTTTGCAGACCAACTGTTACATTTGTAGCCTAGATATTTTCAAAAACTTTTTGTCAGCATTTCTATCCCAGGAAAGGCCATTCTGACATTAGTCATATACTGATATAACACTGCATACCACTATAAAATTTCACATATTTTAAAAAGACTTAAAGTCCATATTACTCACACAAAAGACATTATTAAGTGGGACTATTTGTGGCTGTATGATTAACCCATATGAAGAAAAATCAACCCTCTGCATTTACCAAGATAATGTGGACTGTTTATGCTAGAGAGGAAAAACTTATTTAGACAATTCTAGAAGCACATTCATTTATCCGATGGACCTTCATGGCTCCATAGGAAAATTTAAAATCCATCATGAAAATGTATCACTAAACATTTTTTAACATGCATAATTTACTTGATGGACTCGGACAGTTTTCCCAGAGACATCAGTATCTGGTAAATACAGAGCTCCTGGAGCATTCTTGAAAGTAGTTCATGAGAAGAGAAGGCATAGAAAACAGAATTACAATTCCTGTCACTGGAAGACTTTGTGTATGGAGTACTCAAGTGCTTTATGAACTGTGAGGGTAAAGTACCTCATTCTAGATCAAACCACCTGAGCTTGAATCCTGGCTTTGCCACTTACTAGCTATGTGACTTTGGGGAGGTCACTTGACCTCTGTGCCTCAGTTTCCTCAACTGCAAAATGGAGCTAATACTGGTACCTACACTGCAGCATTGGTGTGAGAATTAAATAAATATGTGTAGAGCATTTAGCACAGTGCCTGCCACACAGTAAGCATTCATTCCTACAATGGAGGAGAGCTTTGAGGTGAAAATCACTTCTATGGGAAGAGATAAGATGAACACAATGAAATGAAAAGTTATAAACCCAACTTTCTTAAAGTTCTAAGAAAGGCATAGTTTTTATATTCAGTCCCTCTGTTACAGCTAAATCCATCAACAGTGTCATATTCATCAACAAATTGTAACTGCCAGCTGGTATCTACACCAGGGGAATCTTTATACGTTGAAGGATTGTTTTTAAACATAAATAATGAAAAGCGTTGATGATACTTGGCTCATTTACAGATAAGAGCAGACTCACAAGCTTTAGTCATGACAGATAAAAAGTTTCACATAAAGGCCTGGGGCGCTATTAGGGGTCAAAGAGGGGCTGAAGTTTTTATGACTGTGATGTTATGATAAACCTGTCAACTGGCTATCCCCACTCCTTTGTTTAAGGGAAAGCCGTAGAAAGCCCTCTTTTACACCGTGACCCCATCCTACAATCACTGATGCCACAAACAAGGGTAATCACTGACCCCATGTCAGCCATTGCAAGAGTAGCCAGAAACTCTAATGACAAACAATCTGGACTGAACTAACTCTCTCATTTGGGAATGTGACTGGGGTAATACTACGAAAACAAGGCAACGAACAGAGAAATTTCAGAGATGAGACTGAAAAGATAATCAAGAAATGCCATGAGGCAAAACTAGAGTCAAGAGGAAATTATGATCAAGAGAAAATCATGATGAAGAAAAAACATGAGTAAACAGAAAATGGGATAGAGAGAAAAGAAATACCAAGTAAAAGATTAGAAAGCCAGTTTACGGGAGGAGAGAAAGAAAGTAGATCCTCGGAAAATCACCTACTGTGATGTTAGGTTTCTGAAGCTGCCTTGGATGCTGAATTATCTTCTAGTTCTAATCTCTATGTTGCCCAACAGTACTACTGCTTTTGTTCTAGCAGCTCAGCACCACTGCTAATGTCAGAAAATAGTTCTTACTAACTCCGTGTCCTTAAGAAAGTAAATTCAACTCTCTGTACCTTAGGTTATTTAATTGAAAAACTAGGATAATACTGGTACCTGTTATCCTCTTGCCATGAGTATTGTCTGAGCACAAAGCCACCCAATTAGAGACTACATTTCCCAGCCACCGTTACTGCCAAGGGTGGCTATGTGACTAAGTTCTCACCAATGGCTTGCAAGCAAAAGTGATGTGTACATCTTCCTCATCACTTTCTTTTTTGTTTTGTTTTGTTTTTCATTTTTTGGGGTTTTTTTTTGTGAGGAAGATCAGCCCTGCGCTAACATCCTGCTGAATCCTCCTCTTTTTTGCTGAGGAAGGCCTACTCTGAGCTAACATTTATTGCCAATCCTCCTCCTTTTTTTTTTTTTCCCCAAAGCCCCAGTAGATAGTTGTGTGTCATAGTTGCACATCCTTCTAGTTGCTGTATGTGGGACGTGGCCTCAGCGTGGCCGGAGAAGCGGTGCGTCGGTGCGCGCCCGGGATCCGAACCTGGGCCGCCAGTAGCGGAGCCCGCGCACTTAACCGCTAAGCCACAGGGCCGGCCCCTCATCACTTTCTTAAAATAAAATTCTTTACTCTGAACTCTTGCTCTTTTCTCTTCCCAAAATCTGGAATGAAAACATAGCAGAAACTATGCCCTAGAGTAGGGACTGGCAAACTTTTTGTGTAAAGGGCCATGTGATAAATAGTTTAGGCTTTGTGGTCCACAAGGTCTCTGTCAAAATTATTCAATTCTGGAAAGAAATCCATGATGACATAAAGAAATGGAAAGATATCCCATGCACGTGGATGGGAAGAATAAACATAGTTAAAATGTCTATATTACCTAAAGCAATCTACAGATTCAATGCAATCCCAATCAGAATCCCAATGATATTCTTCACAGAAATAGAAAAAAGAATACTAAAATTTATATGGGACAACAAAAGACCCCGAATAGCTAAAGAAATCCTAAGAAAAAAGAACAAAGCAGGAGGCATCACAATCCCTGACTTCAAAACATACTACAAAGCAATAGTAATCAAAACAGCATGGTACTGGTACAAAAACAGACACACAGATCAATGGAACAGAATTGAAAGCCCAGAAATAAAACCACACATATACGGACAGCTAATTTTCGACAAAGGTGCTAAGAACATACAATGGAGAAAGGAAAGTCTCTTCAATAAATGGTGTTGGGAAAACTGGACAGCCACATGCAAAAGAATGAAAGTGGACCATGTGCTATCGCCATTCACAAAAATTAACTCAAAATGGATCAAAGACCTGAAGGTGAGACCTCAAACTATAAAACTCATAGAAGAAAATATAGGCAACACACTATTTGACATTGGGTTTAAAGGAATCTTTTCGGATGACATGCCTACCCAGACTAGGGAAACTAAAGAAAAAATAAACAAGTAGGACTTTATCAGATTAAAGAGCTTTTATAAGACTAATGAAACCAGAATCAAGATGAACAGACAACCAACCAGCTGGGAGAGAATATTTGCAAAACATACATCTGACAAGGGGTTGATCTCCATAATATATAAAGAACTCACACAACTGAACAACAAAAAAACAAACAACCCGATCAAAAAATGGGCAGAGGAAATGAAGAAACACTTCTCCAAGGAAGATATACAGATGGCCAATAGGCGCATGAAAAGATGCTCAACGTCACTAATCATCAGGGAAATGCAAATCAAAACAACACTAAGATACCACCTCACGCCTGTTAGAATGGCTATAATCACCAAGACAAAAAACAACAAATGTTGGAGAGGATGTGGAGAAACAGGAACCCTCATACACAGCTGGTGGGAATGCAAACTGGTGCAGCCTCTATGGAAAACGGTATGGAGATTCCTCAAAGAATTAAAAATAGAGATGCCCTATGATCCAGCCATCCCACTACTGGGAATCTATCCAACGCACCTGAAATCAACAATCCAAAGAGGCTTATGCACCCCTATGTTCATTGCAGCATTATTCACCATAGCCAAGAAGTGGAAGCAACCTAAGTGTCCCTCGACTGACGATTGGATCAAGAAGATGTGGTATATATATGCAATGGAATACTACTCAGCCATGAAAAAAGACAAAATCGTCCCATTTGCAACAACATGAATGGGCCTGGAGCGTATTATGTTAAGTGAAATAAGCCAGAAAGAGAAAGACAAACACTGTATGATCTCACTCATATGTGGAATATAAACCAACACATGGACAGAGAAAACTGGACTGTGGTTACCAGGGGCAGTGGGGGTGGGGGGTGGGCACAAGGGGTGAAGGGAGTCATATATATGGTGATGGACAAACAAAAATGTACAACCCAAAAATTTCACAATGTTAGAAACCATTAAAACATCAATAAAAAAAAAATTGTAAAAGCAAAAAAAAAAAAAATTATTCAATTCTGCTGTTGTAGTGCTAAAGCAGCTGTAGATAATATGTAAATGAATGGTGGTAGCTGTGTTCAAATATAACTTTATTTATAAAAGTAGGCAGCAGGCTAGATTTGGCCTGCCACTCATAATTTATCTATCTCTGCTCTAGATAATGCCAGAACAATAATGGAAGTTACCTGGATCCTTGAACTACCTAATGGAGCACAGCTGCACAACTGCTCTACCAGCTTAAACCAGATGTACTGTAATGAGAGAGAAGAAGAAAGAGGGAGTAAGGGGAGGGGGAGAGGGAGGGAGAGGGAGGAAGAAGCAAAGAGAGAGATAGAAAGAGGAATCCAGAGATCGATTCCCATCTTACTTAAGCAATTCTATTTTGGGGTCTCTTATAGTGGAATATCCCTTAACTAACATATCTCTCTTCCTGAGACCTGATTTTCAAGTGTTTTCTGGATCCCAGTGGACACATATACTTGTTATAAATTATCCGTTACTTAAGGTATCTTGAATGAGCCATTTGCAACCAACAGAACGTAATTAGAACAGGAGTCTGAGAGAACGGAACTATCAGGAATCTTGGACAGATACCATGAAAGCTGGCACTAAATTTGCACTTGCTCAAATATTCTTTCTGAAAACTTCTTCCCAACCCTCCTAACCATTATGATTAAGATGATGGAAGAGAGAGGGGACTTAACAACTAGAGCAGTTTTCTTCTCAATTCAGATAATCCTATGACAATATATCATGGACTGGAGGCAGGGGAACCTTGTGACAAATTTTGAGTTTGAGTAAGAATGAGACCAAGAGCAGTGCAACAGAGCCATTAAGCAGCTGCAGCTCACATCTCTGCACAGGAGAACATTTCTGTGGTAGGCAGCTTCTAAAACGGCTCCCGAGGATCCTTGCCTCCTGATATTCACATCCTTATATAATCTTCTCCTCCTCCCTTTGGGTGTGGGCTGCTCCCTTTGAGTGCCGCTAGACCTAGTGACTTGTTTCTAAGGAGCGGTGTATGTCGAAAGTGATGAGATGTCATTTCTGAGATTAGTTTACAAAAGTCTATGATTCTGTCTTGCAGTCACTCTCTTTCTCCCACGCTTGCCCACTTTGATGAAGCCAGCTGCCACGTTATAAGCTTCTCTACAGAAAGACCCACGTGGCAAGTAACTGAAGGTGACCTCTGGCCAACAACCATCAAGGAACTGATGCCCACAGTCCCATGAAGACTGAATTTTGCCAACAATCACATGAGTGAGCTTAGACGTGGATCAGTCCCCAGTTAAGCCTTGAGATGACTGCAGCCCTGACCCACACCTGGATTGCAGCCAATGAGAAACCCTGAAGCAGAGTACCCAGCTAAGTCAGAACCCAGTGCCTGGCCCACAGAAACTGTGGAATAATAAATGTGCATTGTTTAAAACACCATTTTTTGGAGTAATTTCTTATGCACTAGATAGCTTATGCAATTTATGCCTGTGAACTGCAGCTGGTTTGGGTCATAAGCACCTTTTCTATGTTCCCATGACACCCTAGAGTTCAATCGTCCTAGCAATAACGACACTGTACTGGAAACCACCTGGTTAACCTGGCTGCATCTCACACTAGACTAGAAGCTCCAAAAGGACAGGAACTGTATCTTTTTTTGTGTGTGTGTGTGAGGAAGATTGGCCCTGAGCGAACATCTGCCAATCCTCCTCTTTTTGCTGAGGAAGACTGGCCCTAGGCTAACATCCATGCCCAGCTTCCTCTACTTTATATGGGATGCCACCACAGCATGGCTTTGCCAAGCAGTGCATCGGTGCGCGCCCGGGATATGAACCGGTGAACCCTGGGCCGCCGCAGCGGAATGCGTGCACTTAACTGCTTGCGCCACCGGGCCGGCCCCCAAGGGAACTGTATCTATCGTGTCCATTGTCACATCCCCAATCCTAACAAAATGACTATGGACAATATGGGCTGAATGAATGAATGAGTGGGTGAGAGGGTAGGTGAGTGGGTGGGTGGGTGGATGTGTGGATGAATGAATGAAGCCACAGAAGTAATTGACATCATGTGTTTTGTGAAATGTTGTTTAGGAAGCCTTGTACAAAAATAACAAAACCGCCTTTTTATTTCAGTGTTTCCTTCCTCAAATTCCAATAAATTTCAGTTCAGTGAACCACTTTAAGCCATAAGTTCAGTTCAATGGACCATGAAGAATAAAAACTGAAACAGCAGAACTGAAGGAGGCCTAAAGTCAAAAGGAGTGTGTTCTTCAGAAAGCACCTCTCTTGTCTTTTACAGGGTGGTGTATACCAAAACCGTATTTATCCCTAATTCAGGAAACATTCAGATCACTTTGTATAGTTGTTTAGGCAAATGATCCTGGCTCATGCAGGGCCTCCTCACTTATACTGTGTATCTTCCTACCAGGTTGCATTACTAATAGTGCTGAAAATTGAATTCTGTCTTAAACGTGTTAGAGGAGCTCATTATTGAAAGGAAACATCTGACATGTCCTCTAATATAACAAATAATTTAGTTACATGGTCCATAAATCTAGATTTCCACATCTCTAACTTTCGCTGTTTTATAAATCCAGATATTCATGTATCAAGTTTACTTAAAGAAGGGAAATCGGTGATTCCCCCAAGACAGAGAAGCTGAAAGGCCAACTAGAGGGTATGCCAAATCTAGCCTTTAACCCTCTCTGGGGGCCGGCCCCATGGCTTAGCGGTTAAGCGCGCACGCTCCGCTACTGGCGGCCAGGCGTTCAGATCCCGTGTGCGCACCGACGCACTGCTTCTCCGGCCATGCTGAGGCCGCGTCCCACATACAGCAACTAGAAGGATGTGCAATTATAACATACAACTATCTACTGGGGCTTTGGGGGAAAAAAAAGGAGGAGGATTGGCAATAGATGTTAGCTCAGAGCCGGTCTTCCTCAGCAAAAAGAGGAGGATTAGCACCGATGTTAGCTCAGGGCTGATCTTCCCCACAAAAAAAAAAAAAAAGAAAACACTGTATAACCCTCTCTGATGTAATCACTGCCAAGTCAGACCACTTCAGAACCAGCTCTGCCCCTGACAAATAAATAAAAGAAGTTCTAGGAGGTCTAGCTGCTGGTCCGGCCCTGTATACATACCTTAGTTCCTCTCCTGGGAAAAAGCTACTGCACAGAACTTCAGTTCCTGCACAGTCCCATTTTCTTACCTCTGAACTCCAACATCTCCAATGCTGCTCAACTATGCAAACCCCTGGGTGTCCTGCTATTTGAAACCTCCAAATTTCCAACCTCACTCTTTCTTTGATGGATAATAGGGATGTAGTTTCCACCTTTGGCTAATGGTGCTCGCACCTATCTGCACCATGAACTGGTGGCAGTGAAGTATAGCCCATTGTTTCTCAAACTTTAATGTTCATACAAATGCAGATTCAGATTCAACAGATCTGGGAAGCGTCCTGAGAGCCTGCATTTCTAATAAGTTCCCAAGTGATGTCAGTGTTGTTGATACTTTGAGTACCAAGGGTGTATTAACAAAATATCTTACAGACAGAACATCAAGTTAGTTATACCAACTCTTTAACCTCAGGCAACTTACTAAACCTCTCTGTTTTAAAAACAGAGATGATAATTCCTTTGCTGTCATCACAATTAACTGCTTGGGTTTGATAACTAGTTATCTCATTAAATAGCTCTGTAACTCTGGGCAGGTTACTTCAACTCCTCACTCCTCAGTGGATAAAAGCAGTACCTACTTCATACGGTTGTTGTGAGGGTTAAATGAGTTAACACAGATCAAGTACTGAGAACAGCGCCTGAAACACAGCAATCCCTAATTATTATTATCCCTAGGTGCCCATCCTTCAGATATCTCAGCTCAATATTATTCCCTTATTCCGAAAGGGGGTTTTCATCTGACCTGATATATCTACCTGGTCTACCTGGCTGCTACCCACACCATAGTTCTGATGCTAGGCCACATGTTAGATCCATTGCAAATCCCCTGGTCCCAAAGTCCACCACTCTTTCATTTCAAAGTCTTCCCTTAGTCTCATGTACATTTATTTTATATCGACCATTAGCCACACATGAGCACATTCCTGATGTAATAGAAGATTCTAGTTCCTCAGCTGACAGCAGTCATAGGAATAGTAAGGAAACACACACACACAGACATACAAGGAGCAAGGGAGTATAGACTTTAGAGAGCAATTATATTTTTGGCTTTTCATTTTAGTTTATTTCACTCAAGAGAACAGAAGATTATCTTCTCTCAGAAACTCCAGAAAGTCCAAGCCCTTTTGCCAATTAGCACTAAAGAATAGTTGATAGTCTCATGAGCTGGGTCCCTGCCATGGCTTCCAAGCAAGCAGACCTCTTCCTCACTGTAGACTTGCAAGCTCAAATATGTCCACTTAACATACCTCTGGGGGCAGAGGAAGCATATAATGGCAGAAGTAGCAGATCAAAAGCCAATCAATGTATTGCTGGGTGACACCAAGAGCTCAGCTAAGGCCGGACACTATCAGTTTGTCATGGCACCAACTCATATTGTTGTGGGATAGGGGCTGCAGAGAGCTGCTCATTAAAGCAGTTTACTGATTACATTTTCAAGCTTTTTAGTATGGTCACTGTGTGACGGAATCATTTCAGTGTAGCTGGTCTAGGCCCAGCTGATGGAGACAACTAGTTTGGGCAAAAAGACTTGTAAGCAGAGTCTATCCCAAATTTTAGCTACTTTCACAAACTCTATTCTTCCAGTTCCCATTCTCTCTCAGCTGACTGATCTTACTTCCAACTTAATTTACAAAATGGAAGCCACCTTGACTTCCAGCTGCCAAAATTAACCTAAACTGTGTCTGCCCTCAACTTTTTCTCCTTCCCTACTGTTATAATGAAAGAGACATCCCTACTCTTTTTAGCCTTTCCTCCTGGGCTCTGGATCCCATTCCCTTCTGCCTTCTCAGGATCCTTACTGCTTTCATTATCCCTTTCATTCCCGAATATTCAAAATCTCCCTCCCACTCTCAAAAAGTTCTCCAGGGTATGAGCAGAAGTGAAACACGGCTGGCTGGAAGGAAACTGGACTGAGTGTCCAGCAGGCCAAGAAAAATTCAGAAGGTACCTTAGGTCTAGAAAGGTAAGCAGAGACATCAACTAGAATAGATGGTACAGAATAGTCCAGAATGGCAAAATACTCAAATTCCAGGTGAGTGCATTTAATCAGTCTTAGCAGCACTAGCAAACAAAACTAGTGAACCATCAGGCTATTGGCCCTGCGCCCTTTTTATACAACCTGCTGGTGGTGCGTGGCTCTAAGTCCATGGGTGTTAATCACAGTCTGAAGAGATCAAAGACCTGGAAATGAATTCTTCTTCCGAATAAGGGTGGAAGGTGGTGATGGGGGGAAGTTTTTACCAATTTCATATTGACAAATTCTGAGGATTGAAGGGAAGTCTTGTAAGAATCACAGGTCTCGGTAAGTGTGTGTGCAGACAGACAAACCATGTGCAGACACATGGTTTGGCTAAATCGGGTTTATAAAATCATAGCGAGTTGTGTTATCTTTTCCACAGAGCTGCATATGAGGTTCCTCCCAAATGCAAATACATTTGATATTCCCAACAGGGTGAGAACAGTTGGGGATATAAAAAATGAAAGTCAATTTTAGTTTTGGCAAGATTGGCTAGACAGTTCTTTTAGAGTCATTATGAGCCATTACTGCCTACATTATAGAAACAATCCACAGAAGCCAAGCTTTGGCCACTTAATTAGGACATATGGAGACAGCTCTAATATTGAGGGAGCTGTGCTATCAAGACAGAGCTAAATCAGAAAACAGGTGCTCACATTTCAACCCCAAAAACTAAATGGTCAAATGTTCCATGGCTTAGCTAACATTTTCAAAAAATGAAAATTTCCCCAGTAAAAGGACGACCTGGATTCATTTCAGCTACAAGGTGCTTCTCATAGCCAAAGTGAATCCTCTGAATATAGAGAATTTAAATATATGATTGAAGAACAGCTCACACATCTGTGTGCTTTATTCCAGCCAAGATATCACCATGTCAGTCCCTTTCTGCAAATGTTCCTCAATGAAGGTGACCCATCATGCAGCAAACCCTTGAGTAATGTCCAGTACTTCACAAGTAGCTTCAGAATGAGGGTTAGGTACTTAAGCATGTAATGTCCTCTGTGCATTTAAGACCCTCTACAGACGGCCTAAATGCAAACCCATTGGCCCCTCAAGTGGGGCCTTGAAAAATAAATCAGCTGTGTAAAGAAGAGAGCGAGGGCCGGCTCCGTGGCTTAGTGGTTAAGTGCGCGCACTCCGCTACTGGCGGCCTGGGTTCAGATCCTGGGCGCGCACCGACGCACCGCTTCTCCGGCCATGCTGAGGCCGTGTCCCACATACAGCAACTAGAAGGATGTGCAACTATGACATACAACTATCTACTGGGGCTTTGGGGGGAAAAAAATAAATAAATAAAAATCTTTAAAAAAAAAAAAAAAAAAAAAGAAGAGAGCGAGGGTCCCAAGTAGGAGTGACAGAATGAGGAAAGGCACAGAGCAATGAACTATTAAAAAGCATTTAGCCAACCTTGCCAATTTTTCAAATGGTTCAGTTCTTTACTATCACATATACAATGGTAGGGAGACATTTACCATCAGCACTGGATGATGATGAAATAGGAAAGGAAAAACTTTGTGTTTATATGCAATTTTCAAAAAGTTTTAGGGTATACAGATGCATAAGCTCCCTACATATTTCTTCAAAGGGCTCAAAAGAGTCTGGAAAAGTCTACTTCTACTTTAACAATACAATTCTCCCACAGCATTTTGTTCTAAACTCTATTACAGCTCTATGAATTTTATTGTAATTTTTTGTGTGTATCTTTCCTATAGCAAAAAACAATGCATATCTCCAGATATGAACTACATCTTCTTTACCTCTGTCTTTTTAGTGCATAGATTATTTTGCTGAATGAATTAGTGAATAAATTGATGTCATTTGCCACATCTTTTAAAGGGGAAACTGAGGCACCATTCATTTAATAGACTTACCCTAAGGCAAGAAATAAGATAATATTAATAGATCTTCAGGATAGTAATGTTCTAATCAACAACACACAAGAAAGAGAGCAAGATTCCACTGCTAACTTTTGGAGTGGCCCTGGCCCAGCTGCTTTGCTTAACTGGGCATTGGTTTCCTTTTCTGTAAAATAGGGCCATCTGGTATTGAGAAGACCTAGGTGTTCAGTTCCTTGTTCTGTCTGAATGAATGCTTCTAGCTCCTCGACATGTCAGTACCATTCATGCATAGGTGACTCACACAGACCACCACTAAAAAAAACAAAAAGAGGCCAAGACCCAGTCTTGTCTTATCTGTTTTGGAACAGAATTCAGGGTCTCAGAACATAGCAGTGGTGTTCTTGTTTCAACTCTCACTGACAAACCTAATTCCCCTCTAGAGACTTAGTACAAATGCTTACAACTCATTTTGATTTTGAGAGACAATACTTATGGTGTTCCTCTGTCTATAAAGCTAAGAAAGAGTGCATGGACTAATTTATTGTATGAAGGTCCCTGTTGTTTTATTAGGGTCAAAACTTAATGGAGAGGGGCCGGCCCGGTGGTGCAAGCGGTTAAGTACGCGCTTTCCGCTGTGGCAGCCTGGGGTTCGCCAGTTCGGATCCTGGGCGCGCACCGATGCATGGCTTGTTAAGCCATGCTGTGGCGGCGTCCCATATAAAGTGCAGGAAGATGGGCAGGGATGTTAGCCCAGGGCCAGTCTTCCTCAGCAAAAAAAAAAAAAAAAAATGAGGAGGATTGGCAGATGTTAGCTCAGGGCCAATCTTCCTCACACACAAAAAACAACTTAATGGAGAGAAATGTCACTAAAATTTGGAAATTTACCCATAGATTATATTCATTTGTCTTGTCTGTCATCTAATAAGAAGCTAGACAAAATGCCAACAAATAAATAGACTAAGGCCCTTGGAGTTTAACCAAAATGGCCATATGTCTGAGGTATAAATGAGTCTATTTTCACCATTAAGGTGACCTTGAGCATCCAACATGGTAGAGCTTTAAACAAATCCCAGATCCTAATCAGTATGATTTTTCCATACTGATTTGGCTCTGGTAGAAGAGGATAGAGAATAAAAATTAACAGAGAGGGAATTAGAGAAAGAAGGCTTTAAGGAGAAGCTAGGCCCTGAGGTGGCAAAAGGCAGCGTCTGTTTTAAGAAACGTGATACACACGGAGATCATTGTAGAGCTCTGTTAAAATGGCTGATCTCATTCTTTAGCCTTATTAATTCAAAGCTAGTGAATATCCTGGAGCACTACTGATTGCGGATCTTACAATCTACCAGTCGTGGTTGGGGAAATACAGAAAAGAGCCAACTTCCATTCTTGCACTTTGCTTTCCAGACTTTTAAATCCCTCTACCTCTGCACCTTAACCAATTACAAATGACCCAGGGCCATTGTATTGCCATAGCACCACCCTCCTAAGCAAAAGGCAGGGAAAGCAGGCTGTCTGGGTGTCTTCGTGTCAGTGCTTGGCTCTACTCCAAGACACATTTCCTAAATCTATTTATCAGGGGCAGAGAGCTGTGAGCAAATGTTGCACTTCACCAAACAAGAAGTAAAGATCCTCCCCTTAGGGAGCTTCTTATCTAAATAAAACTAAAAGGAGTGTTGGGAATTGACAAACACTTCGTCTGGCTGCTTTCACTGAAGATGCCATAACCAGGGATTTCTGAGGAGGAAGATGAACAAGAAAAGGAAACCTTAAAGCATGGGCAAGGTGAATAAAAGACATGAAAGTATGATGTCATTAACACTCATTGAAGTCTTCAAGTTGCTTCTTAAGAGAGACAGATTGGCTGAGTTAAAGAAAGGAAATACAAGATTTAAAAATTACCTATGCATTACCACTTGGGACTTGTGCAGTAGCTCGGCAAGTATGGGATAAGAATAGAGCGAGTGAGCTGGCTGTCATGCATTGTCCTATTTGAAGTACAGTCATGCCATCTCTGATGTCACTACTGGCTTGCTGTCAGAGAAACTCAAGCATATTTATGGAACATTTCAGTACGAACATCTTCAGCAAGGTCCTTGGAGGTATTGGAATAATTTATTAACAGGTCACATTTGAGAAAGCATTTGACAAGGAAGAAAAAGACGAAATAGTCAAATACAATTCCAAATGAACATTTATTGCATTAGGCTTGGAATCCATTTTTCCCTCAAGGCAATTATCCTTAGATAAATGAGTTACTGAATAAATAAAGTTCTTGTTATAAGTCGATTCTTCCTATAGATTTTTTTCGTTACATCGAATTATTGTGAATGTTGATTATAATCTGTTATCTACATAGAAATTTGAAAACTGCAGATATTATAAGGTAAATTCATTCTCATAAATGTACCAAATTACACACAGCACAAGGAACAAGAGCCAAGTCATGGACAGTTGGGATAGGTTTGTCTTATTAATGTAGTTCTTTTCACATATATTTTAAATACCTTTGAGCACATTACCATCTGTGTGTATTCTACTAATGAGCTGCAGCCTCCTCGAAGGTCAGTCACTTAGCATTGATTTGTTAGATGGAGATTGCTTAATTTCCAAGCCATTAATGAGGCACTCTCTCTCATTAGGTTGAATCTTCCTCTTGTTAGTGCAAGTAATCTATTAACGAGCCTTGAGCATATCCTGGCGAAGCCTGCTTGCCAGTGAAACCGAAACATGGCACAGAAACTCAACATGAGCTGTATTGGCGGTGCTATGTCACTTGGATGTAACTGATAATAAGTAACAGGCACCAATAACCTCCTGGGGAGTCCCTTTTGTATGTATCTTTCCACTCCTGTTTGTTTTTTCTTGGGGGGGGTGCACTCTTCTAGGAGTGGCTCTTCTCAAAGAACTAACATGGGGCAGCTTGCCCCATCCAATTACCAGAAAGTGACCTTGGGGGCTGTACACTGTGCTCTGTCCTTCTGCTAGCTCTGCTTGCACCAGGCCTCTCAAAGAGGCCCAGGGGAATCAGAGAATTAGACAAGCAAGTGCCTCATTTGGTTTAAGAGCCCAGTTAATGCACCCCAAATCACGATTTCCTTTGTTACAGGGTCCAGTCAATTGTTTTGTTCCACACATCACAATTGAACTTGTAATCCTGCTTGGTAGCAATGAAAACGTGGTCCATGTGTTGTAAGGAGGATAAAAGAATGTGGATAACAACACCAGCATCTTATATTAAAACCTGCCAACATATATTTACTGCGTACCCAGGCTGTGGTTTTGGGATTTTCAGGCTAAGCATTCATAAAGGTATTTCCTTCTTTTAGCATCCTCAGACCTACTCTGAAGGTCAGATGCCACCAGGCTCACATATGGCTTGGACTTCATGGCCTAAGGAAGACTTCCCACAGGGACGGCTAATTGGAAAACAAATGTCGTAGTGCATTATTTTGCTTTGTTATGTTACTTTGAACTAGAACTTTAAAAATGTTTAAAGCTAAGGATAAATTTTAAAGAATTCTTTAATTATAAAAATTTAAATATTAAAGAATATTACATAAAATCTTAAAAATAGTAAATAAAATATTAAATAATTTTAAAAGATTATTAATTTAAAAATATAAAAGCCAGGTATTGCTATCACCAACCCTCAGTTGTTACCAATCAGTGCTGAATATAATTCTAGTTTTCTCTTCAAAAGTGATCTTGCTTAAATAAGAGGAAAATATCCCGAATAGGAAGAGATTATACCAGAAATATTACATCATTCAGCGGCAGCCCCACTATGAAATAGCAGGCCAGCAGCACTAAGAATTATAATCATTTCTTCATTCATTCATTCAGCAAATGTTTACTGAACTCCTATCATGTGCCAGACACTGCGTTAAGCCTTGGGGGTACAGCACTGGTGGACACGGTCTCTCCTTTCATAGAACCCAGAGTCTATTGGGGAGATAGCCATTGGACAAATAAACATTGTGAGAAGTGATCTGAAGGAAGAAAACAGGGTATTTCATATCTCTCTTGAAGTTCATAACACATATTAACATCTCAAAACCTTTGAGAAGTCCTACTGTAAAGAAACTCTTTTAACTTTAACCCAGAAAAACTGGGTGCCCCTAATTTTTGGGGTGATTAGTGACAATCTCTCTGAGAAAGCAGCATTTAAGCAAAGAGTTCAAGGATGCGTAGGAGTGGTAAAACAGATGAAAGGACCTTCCAGACAGAGGGAATAGAATATGCCCTGAGGAGGAATTAGCCTGGAGCACCAGAAGAATTGACAGTGTGGCTGGAGCAGAGGAAGCATGCCAAGAGAAGGATCAGCACCAAGGCTGCAGAGATGGGCAGGCTTCAGGCCATGCAGAGCTTTGCAGGCCACAGTAAGGTGTTAGAATCGTATTCTGGTTATGATGGGATGTTTTAGAGGATTTTTGGTAAAATAGTAGTGCAGTACTATTTTGTTTGTTTAGGATAACTTGCTGCAGCACTGACGGTGATTTAGAGGAAAATAAGGAGGAAAGCTGACAAACCAGTTAGGTTGCTACTACAACAGTCTAGATGAAGGATGATGGTGGCTTGGACTTGGGTAAGTTAGGGGCACAGATTCAGTTTTCCAGGGGACAGATATAAACTCACAAGTTGTTTTAAGATTAGGTATTGTGGGTTATTTAGGGACAAGACAAGGCAAGGACAAAGACAGAACATAGTCCAATTTCCAAAGATAGTAAGCATGGATTTCACAAGAAACCCATAGGACAGTGCATCCCAAAGGTGCTCCATCTCTCCAGATGCTGTTTGGAAAAAAAAAAAGGAAAAACAAGTTTCCATGCTCCAACACACTTGGGAAAGCAGCATACTCTAAGTGTCTCCTGGAGTTCATAACAGGAATTAGCATATTAAAGGCTCTGATAAGTCCTGCAGTAAAGAAACGCCTTTAACTTTTTTTTTTTGACTCAGTATTTTCGAACTTTTTTGGCCACAGAATCTTTTGTTTTATTTAACACCTATCATAGGTTTGTTGCGAGCGTTAAAAGAACTCTCATGTGTCAAACGCTCAGCACAGGATCTGGCACATAGTAAACACTGATGAGTGTTTGTTGTAGTAGTTGTTGTTGGAATGGTTATTTTCGTTGCTTCCAGAAACAGTCATAACATCTAGGACCAGATGTAAGGAGCATCAACATCAATTGCTCTAACTCCTTGAGAACTTTGGTTTCTGCAGTGGGAGAGTCCTGGCCCAGCTGTTCAGTTCTGCCCGGCATGACCAGCCACTCTAGGAGTGTGTTTTATGTCAGCCAGCAGGGCTCCTTCCTCAATATGAACAGAGAAACTGCCAGAGACAAAGGGTTGAGGGGAGCCTTGAAGACCAGAACACACTTCACGTACAGTGCTACATTCTTCAGGGAGCTGACCAGGAATCTTAGCTACACGGACCCTACCTACTTAGTGATTCTGCCCTTCCCAGAAAACTCCAGGCCATGAGTGTTGGAAGCTCAGAGCAAGCAAATTCTAAAATATTCAGCCAAAGTTCCAGTTCCTCTTAGATCAATAGATTTTTAAACAGGATGCCCTTCTTGGGGAATTTCTTGGTCCCAAAACAAAAAGTACCTTCTCGTCACTCTTTTTAAAACATTGAAAGGTGTCAAAAGGTACAAACTTCCAGTTACAAAATGAATGTCAGGGATACAATATACAGCATGGCGACTATAGTTAATAATACTGTACTGCATATATGAAAGTTGCTAAGAGGGGGGATCTTAAAAGTTCCCATCAAAGAAAAAAAATTCTGTAACTATGTATGGTGACAGATGTTAACTAGACTTATTGTGGTGATCATTTCGCAACATATACAAATACCAAATCATTATATTGCAGGCCTGAAACTAATATAATGTTGTATGTCAATTATATCCCAATAAAAAATAAATAAAACTAAAGTTTCCTTAAAAAAAACATTTCCTAACATCCTACACAAAATTTAATAAGCTTTCAAGTTATGCTTTTAAAACCCCTACCTTCCAAGAGCGAAAAATAAGGCCAATGTTTGTATGTGCGCTCAGTTACATCTTATTCCTCTCTGTAAATAATCTTTCATGAAGTGACATGATTATTTCATGACATCTTAAACACTAAAGAAAACTACAGGTGACCATCAGTTATGGAAAAGGAGAGAAGTGAAATGAGAGAAATAATAAAACCTACTGCCTAGTGCTACCCTTTAAACTTAAATACACAAAATGTTCTCTCTGTCCAGAAGAGCAGAACCAAAGGCCCCTCCTTGGGACTGCTATCATTTTCATTTTGTCTACAATAACTAAGAAAATTCTGATCTGAGAAATCTAACAACAGCAGCAACAGCAACAAAACAACTGCCATCTATTGAGCATCAAGTGTAACATACCAAGCCCTGGGTAGTGCTTTTTCTACATATTTTCTCCAACACTTACAACAACACTTACACAGTAGATTATTATATAGATAAAGCACTAGTGATTCTATGAAACTCAACATTTCATAGATAGTTACCTATTGCATATATTGGATTTAAACCCAGATGGGTATGCCTACAGTCAAGGCCATTTTCTATTACCTCTTCCTGAGTGCTTACCCAACTTGGTTGAACAGGTGCCTACATTACAGAGAAACAATGCATGCATATTGTTCAGGCGCAAATGGATAAAAGCATATCTTACAACAAGCAGGGAACAAGTGCTAATTAAGCTGGAATGGAACAGGAATAATTTCCTACTGCTCAATTAGTCATGGAAGTCTTCTTGAACGAGGAGGATTGGGGGTAATGTCTGAGTGGACTTTCAAGGTTACTCCATTTCCATCAGCTAAAGCAATCAGAAGGAAACATCTTTTTACCTCTTGCATGTGTCTGGTAAACAAGTGAGTGTTGACTTCATACTTATTGAACAAATAAACCTAGAAGCTTGAATTCCATAGAGCAATTATTAACCCTATATATAATTTTTTTCTTCCTGTGTTTTCCTTCCTTCCTTGCTCTCATTCTGCTCACTTAAAAATGGTTTGAGATGTTTTTGAGCCAAAGAATGCTTCTCTTTGTGCTGAAGGGGAAAATAGAAGCTATTTTGGCTGCCAAAACTGAGAATCCATAACTCCAAACACAGTGCTGCCCTGGCTCTTGGGCAAATCAGAGCGTGGAAGCTGCACTGTCAGGTGAACGCTGAATGAAATTCACCCCTATAGGCAGTCCAAGGCTCACTGCATTAAAGCAAAACAAAATAAAGCCATTTCTGGTGAGTCTTTCTACCATGCCTGGACACCCAACTTTTGACGCTTTATAAATGAACAACGTCACAATAGCTGTGCTGCCAATCATCCCATCCTGCAAGTTTTCAACAAGAAGCCTAAAGCATCTGCTGTTTTGTTCCCATAAGGCCAAGCCACAGAGGGAGCTCTTCAGACGACCCTAAAGAGCAGGGCAAAGCACCAGGCACACTTGGGCATTTTCTAGTAAAAGCTTCCAACTAGCACAGTAGAAGGCTTTATTAGCACTGTACAGTGTCTTTGTAGGAAAAGATTGGAACCAGTGACAGGATATATGTGAGGGCTGTGGAAACTTGATGCTGGTAACCTTCACCTCTGCCATCGATTTACCATATGACATTGGCCAACTCACTAGTTCTTCCTTGAACCTCTGGCTTCTCATCTGTGCAGCTAGAATGAAAGCAGTGACCATTCACAGGACCCCTAACCACGGGGCAAATGGAAAATGCTACACACAGTCAGTGTTAAATGGTAGTAACAAAATCTGAAGAAAAAAAAAAGCAGATCATTTCCACTGAGAACTCATCACACTTTGAACCACAGATCAGTGAGTACCTGAAAATAAAACACACATTTCAGACCACAATGTACTTTCCCCTTTCCTGGTCCATCTCTAGAGTACTATATGTCTTCCTGTCAGCCTATTAGGAGCACTAATCATGTTTCTTATAGTGAAGGATCGATTGGGTTTGAAAGGATGAGAGATAATAAAATGTACACTCTGGGGGTGACTCTGTTACTTGGATCAATTTAGTTTTCAGTATATAGGCAGGCAATCATTTATAGGAAGTCTAGCTCTAGGCCTTGGGAGGGAGGTATGGGGGGAGGGTGTGTTAACACAACTCCACATAGTCCTGTCCAGAACTGTTTAACCTCTACCACAATCTCCACAAGAAGGAAAACCAGCCTCTTCTACTACTGGGCTCATAATTTCCACATCTTTAACCTAAAGCTACTGCTAAGTTGACCCAAGTAGATATAGCCAGATGGCCAACAAGACAGTCCTTTGCAGCAATTGATCAGATTGTCACATGGTCAATTCAATTCAATCAGCAACACCAAAAGCCAATAATATTGGACCATGAAACAGTAGGTAGAATCACTTCAACTACCTTAATGACTAAATTACATCTATTCTGCACTCTCACCATGAAAACTATAGTCTTCAAAATCTGATAACAGGGAAGCTATAGCATGTCAAACAAATAAAAGTGAAGATGCTGTGGTTGAAGTGGGGTGGGTGAACCCAGAGTCCTCCCTCATTTTGCCTCTCTCTCTGATCCCTGGATTAGCCTCTAAAGCACCTCCAATGAACCCATAGGAATTCACAGAACACCATTTGAAAATAATTTAGACCTAGCCGAAACCCCTCATTATTTTTTAGATGAGAACACCAAGGCCCAAAAAGGGAAAGTGACTTAACCACCTTCCCATAGATTGTGAGTAACATTTCCAGGACTAGAATCCAGGTATCCACATTCCTTGTCTAGCGCTTGACCCTATATGAATTCTTTATGTGTGACCAAGGCAGGTCAGGTCTCTGTCCCATGAGTCCAGCTATGCTGGGAAGGGAGGAAAGTGGGGACGATTGTGCACTGGGGCAGCGTATGGGAAGTACAGATTCCAAGGAGCGAAGTGCACATCAGGTGAAAGTTAGATACGCAGCAAAGTATTTATTTTTTGTGGATCTGATCTCTTCTTACCAAAGCGTGGCTAGCTCCTTATGGAAGCAATACCAGGCCAAACAATTCTACATGGTGTTTGGCAATTAGCAGTTACAAGAGCAAGGAGCAGTTACATTTGAATTGGGATCAAATTGCAAAGACATCCCTAAAAAAAAGAACCTTTTTTAATATCTGAGGAAATAGGACGATATAATTGTATATTTAATTAGAGAAAACTCTCACTTTACTGGAATCCCAACAATCAGAATGCTCGAATAACCAGATTACTTCCCATCTCTTACCCCACAGTTTTGAATAACTATTAACATTTATCATAATAACTTTGAGATACTGTAACTTCTGGCAGGGTCTTCTAAACCCCTGAATATATTCATATATTCATTCAATGAATATTCATTGAGTGCCTACTATTTATTAGGCCCTGACCAGGCACTAGGGGAACTAAGCTATTCTTGGGAGTCTAGTGACAGTCTTCCTGGAATGATATTTAGCTAAAATATGAATATGATAATGATAGAGGTGGGGGTGAGGTCATTAGACAAAAGGATCTCTAAGGGATTTCAAGGGATTTCCATGATTCTGTGACTCTATTTTGTTAACTGACTATATATGTATGATATAATAATGAGACTATTTTGAATTTTAAATTCTGAATGAGACTTTTCCTTTAGTCACCAAAGTAATCACTAGCCATCTATTCTACCTACTAGCACTGTTTTAGGCTCTATTATATATTTTTTAAATTTCTCTCTTAGTTGTGCCTCCATATCGAGTTTGGTATCAAACCAAAGAAACACTCCATTGCTTTACAGTTATAACATGATTTTCACTGAAAATGCATTACCGCACTGATCTAGTTAGTAAGATAACTAGATGTGGAGGCAAATGTATGTTGGCTATTTTAAAGAAGCAAATCACTCTCAAAGGTTAGGTCAAAACTGAAGTTATTTATATCATGCCATGGGTTCTAAAGGGAATTCTCCAACAGTAAATGCAAAAATGTTTTGAGTAGTGACAACAAAATTGAAATAACTACATAGCCTCACAGATGACAAAGTTGAAAATGACAATGCCCACTTAGATATTTAAAGATGACCATTCTGGCCACTCAACAAGGAACTTCTTTCCTTCTATCCTCATTCTTCCCCAAGGGGGACATGTGCCCAACACATAATTAAGAATGAAGATGAAAAGTCCAAGATGAAAGGCAAATCAGAAAAAAAGCCCATGCCAGCCTTGATTACTATAGAAGTAGGATTTTAAGCCCAAGGGTGGAAACTTAGAATTAGAAGGAACCTCAAGAGACCATCTGGTCGAGGCATTACCTTAGGTAAGTGAATCTCTAACCTACAGAGAACCAAAATTCTCTTAATTTAAAAGAAAATTTCTTCAAATGTCAACCTAAATCTTAAATCATCTATTCCTTTTTGAACACAGAAGTCAACTCTTCTTCATCAAAAATACCTTATTTCTTTCAAGTGATCCTTTAAACTTCTTTATTCCAAGGTAAAACAATTACATTTCTTTTAACCTTTCATTCTAGACCTTATTTTCTTTCCCTTTCACCATCTTTGGAAGACTAGACCTATTCTCAGTTGACCATTTGGGATTTGTCTCAAATCACACTCATATGTTCCAGGGTGGCTGTGATCTGCCTTTCTCCACAGCAAAAGCTGAGGTCACCAAAGAGCAACAGTATATTTGTCTAGTGAACATCAGGGGAACCTGTACTTGGTGTATGTCTCCAAAAAAACTACTAATGTGTTATGAACTTTAATAATATGCTAAAATAAAATATGCAATTAAAATTTTAAATTAAATTTTTCTAAGTTTGATGTTATAAATTAAACATATAATTTGGTATGTGAATACATAACACACTATATTAAATTTATTAGGAGAGTATTATATTTGAGGAGGAAAGATCCTGATCAAAAAAAAGAGAAAAAGATAACTTTAAAAGCTTTCATATAAAGATAAGATAGAACTCAATAAAATTAAATTGGACACATCTGAATTGTCTACTTTAAGAAAATATTGTTGCTCTGACAGAATTCACTGTGCTCAAAATCCAGATATCCAAGGAGAAAAAGATAAGAACTCTCCTAGTATTCATGAAAGTTGTTAATTTTCTCCAGTTAGACTCCATCTGCCTTCGTGCTTAAGTTGGTTTCAAGGTTTGAAATATTAGATAGATAAATTAAATAAGTTCTAAAATGACAATGAATTCCAGGTTAAGAATCCTTGGTATATGGTAGGCAAGAAACTAGAGAGAACTTAAAGAGGAAGCCAGAGATTGCTCTCATTTCATTTTGAATTAAGAAAATAAATATTTGGAAACAGGAGCAGGGTCAGATACTAAACAGAAGGATGTTATAGGCTCCCTGAAAGGAGAACTATCCAGTTTCATTTTCTATGAATTTTGGCAATTTGTTTGAGCTTCATGACATTGGGTAGTTTCCCCATAATTTGAGGTGCTTACAGTGAAATGAAAATTCAAGGTCACTTGTTAAAAAATTATTAAGAATTTCAAGATGTAAAAACCAAGCATTAAACCAAGGACAGGTCCCTTCTAAGTGTGGGACCCTGTGCAACTGCACTAGTTGTATACTTATAAAGCCAGCTTTAGTTGTTATAAATATTTTAAGGATCATATGCCCCCTTTGAAAAGTTAATGAAAGCTATAGATACATGCCTACATTCACACACACCCACACACACAATTTTGCATACAGTTTCAGGGAGGTTGTGGATTCATTTAAGCCCTGTCCATGGACTGTAAACTAAGATCCATTAGATTAGATTGATTTTGTGAGACTCCACGAGGCAGAGCTAGGATCCACTGGCGGAAGTTTACAAAAGGGCAGATTCTGGCTTTCTAACAATTAAAGGCTTTCCAAAATTAAAGAGGCTGTTCTACTAGGCACTTGGTTCTGAAAGTGTAACTGTCAACTGGACCATCACCTGTGTGGTGTGCTCTAGAAGGGATTCCTATACAGGTGAGAGGCAGGATTAGATAACCTCTCTGGTTCTGTACTACATTAAGATTTTGTGAGTATAACTATAAAAAGTTTCTACCCCACAGCTCCTCCTTGCCCAACCCATTTTCTGATAGCTTGAATATACTTGCTTTCAGCTATCTTGATTCATTTCATTTTCCTTGACAAGGTCTTTACCTTCCTGAATGCCAGGTTTATGTAAATTAACCTGTAACCTATGGGTTTATATAAAATCAACATGTTAATTTTATGCAAAGTGATGCAAAAGATCCATCCTCTGGTTCCTCAGGGAAAAAAATTTCTGATCGTCTTCCCAAATGGACACTCAAAGCAGCATAAATAATCAACAATGTGAAAATGGCAGACAAAGATCTTAATAAAGAGCAACAAAACACCAAGTAAATGCGGAGGATCATCCAAGAAGAGTGATGCTACAAGCCCCTTCAAATAAAAACCCTGAGAGGTCAGAGGGTATGACAGGCCCCATTTTAAAATTCAGGGAACAAAAGTACAGAAATAAAAAGCCTAAAACTACATTAGAAAAGAGGAAGGTGCGATTACCCAGGACATGGAGCTGCTCATTCCCTTCCCTGTTCTTGTACGTGCAAGAGGTAAGCCTAACATCTTGGGCCTCAAAACAGTGGGATCAGCGTTCAGACCTTCTAAGAGGAAACGGAAAGGCCCTCTTCAGACTGAAAAACAAATGTCCTTCTGGCAACAAATTGTCAAAACCTCTAAGGATGTTTTCACTCTAACTTCCTGATCATGACATTCACCATAAATGATGTCTTTCCTGTTCATTTTTCTAACCAGCAAAATGAGTCGATGAACCACATTTTAGTGCCACTCAGGGGCTCTACTCCAGAATTTAAAGGGACAATGAGGAGAGGAAGGGGCAAATGTACATGGCTGGGCAGTATATTTTAAAAAATATATGTCCTAAGGGCCCCTTTGCCATACAGTTTTCATTTTTATGACATTCAAGCTCTAATTAGAATCTAAGGTAGATTTCTTAAACTCAAAATCAGATGGTACACATCTGCTCCCTAATTGGTCAGCTCTTTAAGAAAATGGGACTAATTCTAAGTAAAAAGGAAGCTGAAATTAGTAGCAACAGCTTTGGCCAAGCAGCAGTTAGGAGAAACACAAAGGACTTGAGAACGACACCTAAGGACTGAATAAAATGGAAAGAGATACAGGAGGTCTGGGCTCTGATATCAAAAGAGAAATTAGAGAGTGGCTGAGGAAGAGCTCAAAGAGCTGGAAGACTTTGCTTTGAACAAAAGTAAAAAGGAAAGATGAGATGCAGAGGCTCCGTAAAAGGATATCTTAGACCTGGCCGATATAGCAGCATGCTGATAAAATCAGGCCCTCCTACTCCCCTGACAATTGGGGGTCTAGTTCCTTTATATTGTCATTCTACTGGGTATGCTGGATAAGGGGGACAAAAAAACACTGTCAAGAATTTTTGCACTACAAGGGTTTAAAACACCTGCACTTTGCCAATTCTACCACTGGTGTTGTTTTGTCTAATGTTTTGCAGCGAAGGCATAGTTTAAACATGGGATCTCATGGCCTATATTGCAGAAAGGGATTTTAGCTGTTCATATACACAGCATTTTCTTGAGGCTTTTTGTAATTTTGGGCTACATGGATGATATTTTCTCTTAAGAAAAATAAAAAGAAAGCAATTGGCCTGCCCTCTCCAAGCCCACAAGTCCTACTCTTCCATGCTCTCTGTCCTTAGGTAGTCAATACCACATGAGTCATAACTACGTCAAGTCACCGAGCATTGAGGAGATTTAGCTGAAGTGGGTGGTGTTTACACATTGAAAGCTCACTATAAACTATAAAGTCTATACGAACGTGGACTTTGCAGATGAGGATGGAGCTGCAGAGGACCCTAATAACACTGGTAAATCCTCCTTGTCAAAACAGCAGAACCTGAGGGTAGGCAGGCAGTGCTCTGGCCACAATCCTAAACTGCAAGAGGTGGAATAACTTGGTAACTCAAGATTTCTCAACCACTACCTATCTCAATCATTCTGTTTCTCAAGTCTGCTAGGGTGCCAGCAATTCATAAGCATTTATTCAGCCATCTAATAAACATTTGTAGATCAACTATCATGTGCAAGGCAGTCTGCTAGGTATTGAGAATTCAAAGAAACAATTCTCGCTTTTGAAGATAGACCTACAAATAACTAAATCACAATATGGCCAGTTCTAGTATAGAGGTACAAACAAAATGCCACAGGAGCACAGAAGAGGGACAATGAATTCTGCCCGGAAGAGGTGGGTGGGCGGAGGCAATCCAAGGAAAGTTTCACAGAGAAAATGACATTTGAAATGGGTCTTCAAAGACGAGTAGGATTATCAAAAGGCAGAAAGGTGGGAAGTGATTTACAAGTGAAGAAAAGCATAAGAGCAAATGCTCAGAGCTGGGAAAGTGAACAGTTTTTTATCAGAGTGATGAATAACTCAGGATGGCTTGTGTGTGGAGGGGTATGTGCCCTATACAATTATTGAATAAATAAATGAATTAAGGAATAAAGAAGGGTCTTGTATACCACAGATTGTATGCCACAAGGCATTTAAACATTATCTTGTATGCAGTAGGTAGCCAAAAAAGTTTTATTTCATAGGAGAAAGGCATGATCATATCTATAAATAAAAGCAAACAAACTAGTAAAAGCACCATCTGCAAGTATTACGGAAAACGGGCGAGAGTGTAGAAGGCACTGGAACCTGAAAACAGGAAGACCAGGTAGGAGGCTTGTGCAATCTGTAGGAAAGAAATGATGAAAGGCTGAACTAGGTCGGCGGCAGGTAGGATGAAGAGGACTGGGGTGGATTTGGAACATATTTTAGAAGTAGAATTAGCAGAACTCGGTGATTACTAGATATGGAAAATTATAAAAGATTTGGAGATCACACTATATATCCTGGCTCAAAAAGAATGATAATGCCATTTTAACCAAGACAGGGCACACAAGAGGAAGGGTGGGATCTGAAGGAAAGAGATTAAAAGCTCAGTTTTGAATAAGTTGAGTTCAAAGTACCTGTGGGTCAGCCAAGTGAAGATGTCTAGCAGGAAAATAGTGCATATAACTCAGAAAAGACATAAAGACTGGATTGCTAGATCTAGAAGCCTCAAAAGGTCAGGGTGTTCTTATCCCCGGCTGCACATTAGAATCACCTCAAAGTTAAAATAAATAAAAAAAAACCTACTGATGCCTGGGCCTCACTCCGGCCTAAATAAGTCAGTATCTCTGGGGGTGAGACCTGTAGAAGAATGTATTTTAAGAGCTCCCCAAGTGATTCTAATATGCAACCAGTGATGAGAAGCATTAACAGGGTAGATAGTTAATACCAAGGGAGTGGAAACTGGGAAAGTATAGAGTGGTTTTTTTAAAAGGAGTATGGAGAAAATGCTGGCAAAAAACAACTTTTTAGGGATAGTCAGAGGAAAACAAGGTAACGATGGAGACTGAAAAACAGCGGCCGAAAGATATGGACAGACCCAGGATAAAGTGGTGTCACTTGAACAAAAGGAGAAAAGAGTGTCAAACAGGAAGGCGTGTCCTATAGCATCAAATGCTCAGTAGTGTCCCAATGTACCAGCCTGGACTGGTTTAAAGACGAACTAGCTGTCATCTATTAAAGAACAAGATGGTTCTGAGTAAAGGGAAGAGGGAGAGAGAGGTCAAGAAAATTGTGAATCTTTTGGATACTGTTCAACCTTGGTGAGAGCTAGATGCCCAAGAAAGAAGCAAGGATACTAAAAGCAGAATGCTGGGGGGAGTACCAAAGGTAAAATCTGCCTGCCTCATAGCTTTTCCCTGCCTTCAGTCTCTGAATACCTAACTGAAGAAATGCTTGACCAGTAACTAGAACTGTGCCTCATAGTTACCTTCTTTGGGACAAAAGGAAAGATCCAGAAGTAGTTTTGTGAATATTCTTAAGCAGTGTAGCTCTCAAACTAGAGAATCGGGGTCGGGGGGAAGTGGCAGGGTAAGGGTGCTTAGTGCACGTGTGCAAAGATTAGCCTAATCACGGCACGATGACTATAAAAGCTGTTATTCCTTCTCACGTTGGCTCCAGAGACAGCCGTAGGATCATAAAACGCTATTTCAGACTATAGAAGGAATGTATTACAGTGCCACCTGCTGGTAATGCTAACACCAGAAACAAGTTCCTTTACTTTTTTTTCTTTAATCATTAATTCCCTGAGGCTGAAGATCAAAGAATACAGACAAATAAACTTCATTCTGATTTATAATTGAGGGTTATGGCTTAGTAATTTCTTTTATTCAAAAGACATTTTCAGAATTGAAAACAAAGCTCTGATTGAACCCTCTTATTATAGCAAATGGAAAGCACGTGAACAGAAACACTAGACACCTAAGAATGTCCCACCAAACTTGCCACTTGTCTTCCAGTCTGAGGCACCTCAACCCACATTTCCTATCTAGACTCTCAATATATTTCCTATAATTTTAAAACTGGATATATACTCAAGACACCATCTGTCTAGCTACTTGTTTCTGTGCAAATATGTCTCCTCAACTAGTTGAATCTCATACTATCCTCCAGCCAATCTGGGCTACTTAGTACTCAAAAATAGCCTGCACTTTAGGCATCCATACATTTGCTCCTGCTGTTCCCTCTGCTAAGAATATCGCCCCCATCGCTATTCCCAACCCAGCCATCATAGTCAATGTCAAATGACACCTCTCCCGTGAAGCCTTCCCTAATCACCCTTACCCCTAGCTAGAAATAATTTCTCCTTGATCTGAACTGTATCTGTACCTTTTTTATGACACTTATCAGTCTATACCTTTTATAAGAGTTGTTAATAAGACATATCCATGGTGTAAGGAAAAGAGTATGAACTTTGGAATCAGTCCATGGTCGGAAACCTGGATTTGCATTTAATAGTTGGGGACTTCAGATAAATTTACCTCCCCTGAACTTCAGTTTTCTCATCTGTAAAATGAGGATAACGTACCCACACAAAGGGGCAGCATGGCAGAGAGTTTATCTTATTCTGGAGTCAGATAAACCTGGGTTTAAAATCTGGCTCTGCCCCTTACTAGCTATATAAAAGTGGTCAAATTATTTAGCCACTCTAAGTCTCAGTTCCCCTATCTGTAAAATGGGAAAAGAGTAGGACCTACCTACCTCAGTGTCTTTGTATAAGGAGATAATGTATGTAAACTACCTGGCATATAGTAGCACTCTATGCACGTTAGTTTCTCCCTTACCTATGATTTACTGAATTCCCTAGGGACAAAGAGCATGCCTTATCCATTTCTGATCACCTGAAGGTTCAAAGAACAGGACTTTTTACACAGTCTGCTTGCATGTTTGGTAAATTAATAAATGCCATGTTTCTATGACATACCTTAGCAGAATTTAGTTCCAGGAAACCACTTTCTCATTTCTCTACAAAGCAGTGATGCCAAATATATGTCATTCATCTCAAGGGTTTAATGGGTGCCTCTTAAAACCATGTGTTTCTTGTCTGTAGCCATTTAGGGAGAGCACACTTACAATACACTCTCCTAAGTCACATCCGTAGAGAGAAGCAGGGACTGACTCTTCTTAGCCTGGGGGAAGGTCATTGAATTTCAAGGCGTTTCTTTTAGAGGAGAACAGTTCTGGTGCAATCCTCACAAAACATCGTCCTCCTCTGTGATAGTTTCAGATAAATATATGGAAGCAAAAATAGAGCAAGGATCAGAATACGGGCAAAAGTTTAAACCTGCATATTCAGTATTCCTCTAATGGACTAGAGGCATCATGCATATTTTAAGAAATCTCTGGATGCCAGCTTTTCCCAGGGACCAAACTACAATAGACATTAGTGGTGTACTTTTGCGAGCACATATTTCGTTTAGGGCAAATTACACGTGTAGAAGTCAAAAGAGCCACAAGGGATGCACTTTAGCCTGACATGCCTACATGAGTTGGGTTATGATAGAAACTAACCTAGCAGAAATTACAGGCATTCAAAGCTTCTCTCCACTCTGGCAAATACAATACCCTTTCATTCCAAAACAACAGAGTAGAAAGGAGCCCATTCACTGCAGTTCTTGGCTGCTCTTGTGGATGGGCTAAATCCCAACATCAAAATTAATAGAATGCTCAATTTATTCTTACTTCTCTCTCATTCTTCTCCCTTATGGACAGTAATGAATCCAACACGATACCAAGCTTGGTAACTTCTGTATTTGGATGATGCTACACAGCTGGACAAGATTCCCACATGGAATTGTTTTCCGAGTTTCCAGCTTTTAAATTCATTAACTATTTTAATTAGCTTAATTATCCACACATTTTTATTTAAAGAGGCACAGTGTCATAAAGGACTTCAATATTTTAATTATATCAGATGTTGTTGATGTTGTATGGGAACCAAAATAATGAACTTAGGTCTGAACTCACATTTTCTCCTCTTCCTCTGCCATTCTGTGTTGCCCAACTTAGTGGAATGGCCAGAGATTTGCCCGTATGGATCGCTTTGCTGCTGATTTTAATCTCTCTCTCTCTCTCTCTCTCTCTCTCACACACACACACACACACACACACACACACTTCTAAGGTTCTTTGAATCCAAGGAACATACTCATCATAGCCAAAATGAGGATTTTAGTAAACAATGAGATGTTTTTCATTTGGATTTAGATTGGTAAAAAATTCTTTAATTGACAATATACAGTTAGTAATGTGTAATGAGAGAGGAACTCTGATATACTATTGGTGGAAATATAGGAAATATAGGTTTGATACAGTGACATTGGTGGGCAATTTGCCAACATATTTTAAAAATTTTTATCCAATATTTCCACTTCTAGGGATCTATCCTACAAAAACCTTAGGTCTTCTAGTGCACTAAAACCTATGTAGGAAGGTGCTCTGTGCAGCATTGTTTTGGCTTAGCAAAAACCTAAAGATAAAACCCTAATCTCCATAAATAGAGCTCAGGTTTAAACTTATAATAAATCCACACAATGGAAAACTGTACTGTATTTAAAAGTTTGAGTTAGATATGTATTGTCAAGGATTAGAGTTTATAGATATAGATATCACGTTAAGTGACAAATCAAGTTGGAGAATAGTATATGTGGTATGACTTTAAGTTTGAAAAATACATGATTTAGGCTATATACATCATCCATATACATACATAGCCAAAGACACTGTCTGGAAGAATATATATGAAATGTAGTGATGAGTTAATTCTGGAGATGAAATCATAAGCGAGTTTTCTATTTTTATATTGTTTGAAATTTTATTAAGCAGAATATACTATTGTAACAAGAAAAATTATTAAAACAATCCCACTACTTGATTTCCAAGATACATTAAGTAAAAAAAAACAAGGAGTAAAATAGACATGTTTTGCTACATTTTATGTATGAAACAAGGGGAAATAAAATACATACATTGATTTGTGCAAATAAGAAAAAGAAGGAAACATCAGAAACTAAAGAAATTGATTACAAATAGTGGATGTGAGAGAGCAGGTAGAAGAAATAGGTATGGAAGTGAGACTTCTTTGATTATTTGTTTTTCTATAATTTTTAATTTCCAACGATGTAAATATTTTATGTATTCAAAAATAAAATTTAATCAAAAAGGATAAAAAAGCAAATTGAGTACAAATTATCCTATATTTATAAATAACCACAGAGAAAATTAATTAATTCAAGCTGCTTTTGAACACAATGCTCTGACCATACAGATTAAGTAGGATGAATTGTAATTGTAAGGGCATAAAGAATTGTAAAATATCTTGTACTTTATTTAGTAGGTTTGTTATCGGTAGTGGTTTTGGTGTAGGAGTTCTGAAACTATTTTACATGAATTATAGGATAAAATAATTAAGTAAGTATACTGATGTTGATGGGAATGACGGTTGCCACTGTGGGAAAAAGAGATAAAAATATAGAATGGGGAAAGGTGAAGAAGAACCTTGTCATGTTGGACTTGAATTGGAAGCATCAGAATTAAATCACAATTTTTAAAAATAGTTTTTAAATGCCATTTTCCACTGAAAGGAATCAGGAAAAATGGCTAATTCCAGTGCTGCAAAAGAGAAAGTATGGCAGGAAGCCTGGTACATCTTTATAACAGAAAGCAAAGAAGTGCTCAAAGAATGATGGGGTATCAAAAGGTAACAGGAAAACTTCCACTTCAGGATACAATGAAATAACTGGAACTAGACTACCTCTCTCACAGAAAGCAATGATAAAAGTGGACAAAACATATGAAGAAACTGTTTCCAGGCAGTACAAGACTGTGATCTCAGAAAAGGGAAACTCATGAGGTGAGCCCCACAATCAACCCAGCTCTTCACCTGGGGATAATTCCCCAACTACGGCACAGTGAATTGGAGTCCTAACAGAGCTCAGTGGTCCTGCTGAGATGAAGCTACATAGACCAGGGCTTGGGGAAGCTAAAATGGCTGGAACCTTCAGTAAAAGGAGAGAGCTTCACAGAGGGGAGCCCATGAAATCTATATGGGTGCTCTCTATGAGTCCCTGGCTGAAAACTGAGCTGAACGTGTACAGGGCATGACTGCCAAAGGCGATCAACAGAAATTTTCCAATCTGAAAAACATAGAGAAAAAATAATTGAAGTAAAATGAACAGAATCTCGGGACCTTAGGGACAATTATAAAACAATCAAACACATGTGTAATAGGAGTTACAGAAAGAGATGAGATTGAGAGTGGGGCAGAAAAATACTCAAAAAATAATAGAGAAGCATTTCTCAAATTTGATGAGAAACTTCAACTTAACAATGCAAGAATCTCAGCTACCCCTCAGCATGATAAACAAAGAAAACAACAACTAAACACATGATAATCAAGGCTCTGAAAACCAGAAAGAAAGAGAAATTCTTAAAAGTAGTCAGAGAAAACAAGACATATTATATACAAGGGAACAAGTGATACCAGCTCAAGACAAGGTTGACATAAGGGAAGCCATATTGTAGAAAACAAAAACTCTACTGTAACTTTGAATGACCTCTGACAAACTAACCCAGCTGGATATGCACCATCCAGGAGATCTAACTGCTGTGTAGATTTTACGACCCCTGCTTGTGCATGTACCTCCCAGCTGTGATAAGATGATAACTTTGCTTTTTTGAGTTCCTTAGGAATATGATGACCCCCAAACAGAGAATCTATCCTGATAGCCATCATCAGTGAAAACTGAAAGATCTGCTGTGGCACTCCCAGTCTGTAACACCAGAAGGTCAACATTCCTAACCCCTCCCCAATAACCCAATGGCCTATAGAACTGCTGTAAGATTTCGTGCCCCCTTAAGATGGTTCTTTTGGACATAAGTCGGCCATCTTCCCTCTTGCTAGCAAGCTGTAATAAAAAAGTCCTTTTTCTCCTACCACCTTGCCTCTCGACTCTTGGCATGTCTTGCGGTGAGCAGAAGGCCCCATGTTGGGCAGTAACACAATGGTAAGATTTACCACTGGCTTCTCACCAGAAACTATAGAGACCAGAAAACAATGGAATGACATCTCTAAGTTTTGAAACTGCCAACCCAACATTCTATATCTGGGCATGATAAGCAAGAAGAGGATAGTAGCAAACATGATGGTTCAGGTGTGAAGTATGCAGTGGTACAATATTGACTCTACACAGATTTTGTAAAGCAAAGGATGTATATAGTAAGCCCTAGAGCAGGGGTCAGCAATTCTTTTTGTAAAGTACAAGATGGTAAATATTTTAGGTATTGTTGGCCACACAGTCTTTGTAGCAACCACTCAACTCTGCTATTATAGCACAAAAGCAGTCATAGACACAATGCAAACAAATGAGTGTAACTGTGTTCCAATAAAATTTTATTTACAAAAATAGGCAATGGGCTAGATTTGGCCCAAAGGCCATACATAGTTTGTGACCCCCGGTCTTAAGTACCCACTAAACAAAATTAAAAAGGTATAGTTACAAAGCCAATAGAGGACATAAAATATAATATTAAAAATTATTCAGTTAACCCAAAATAAGACAGAAATGGAGCAACAGGAAAACAAGAACAACAAAACCAGAAGAGACAAATGGAAAATGGTAACTTGAAATCAAATATATCAAGAACTACATTCATTATAAATGGACTAAACACTTCATCTAAAAGACAAAAATTGTTAGACTGGATAAAAAGTATGACTCAATAACATGCTGTCTACAAAAGATGCACTTCACATTTAAAGCTACAAATAGGTTGAGAGTCAAAGAATAGAAAAAATATACTATAAAACCAGTAAGCATAAGTCAGCATAGCTATATTAACAAAGTAAAATTCAAGACAAATAGCACTACAGGAGATAAGGAGGGTAATTCTTCAGGAAGGCAAAACAATTCTGAATATGCATGCAACTAATAAGAGCATCAAAATACATGAGGCAAAATTGACAAAGGTAAAGGGAGAATGAGACAAATCCACAATTATTGTTGGATATATTAATGACCCTCTCTCACTAATTGATAGAACATGTATCCAAAAAAAAGTCAGTAAGGACATAGAAGACACAAAAAACACTGTCAGGAGAAAGTCAAGATGGCGGCGTAAGCAGACTCTAAACTCACCTCCTCCCGTGGACACAGCCAATTTACAACTATTCGTGGAAAAATTACTCCTGAGACAGAACTGAAAACTGGATAAGAGGAACTCCTGCAACAACGGACAATCCTAATTGAGGTGGAAGAGGCAGAGACTCCCTTCTGGAGAGAAAAAACGCCGCCTTCACAAGCCGCTGGCTTCACGGCCGCCCGGGCGCAGCTCACAGGTACACAGCCCCCCTGGAGGAGCGGGGCCCTGAGCCAGGGAGTGCCCCCACTGTGGGCATTTTGTGGACCCAGCACAATCGAGACGAGCAGCAGAATATCTGACGTTGCCTGCTACTAAAGAATTGGGGAGTACCCCCAGAAAAGCTGGTTCACAAAGAAAGTAAAACCGGCTCTTAAAGGACCCAAGCGCAAACTCACCCGTTTCAGAAAGCATCCTAAAATCACCAGAAAGGTGCACAGTGCTGTGGTGAAAAGAGACTCACCCAGTGGGCCCTGGGTGCATCTCGGTGGGAGGTGAGACCTCTCCAGGGACTGGGACATTGGCAGCAGGCATTGTTGTGGCCTGGTGTGGGCATGCTGACACAGACGCCATTGGAGTTCTCCCTGAGGCCTGCTAGCCCAGGGTCTGCCCCACCCACTAGAGAATCGATTTAATCCAGCTAAGCCAGGGCAGGCAGCCCACCCTAGAGACAGGCCCCACCCAACAACAAGCCCTCAGGCAACTTGTGGGCCTGCATAGATTGGTGACTGGATTCTCTGCAGCCTGGCAACTGAGCTGACTTTAGCAGGGCAGGGCGTGCACAAGGAGCAGGTGGAGAGTGTGGGGTGGTGGTGGAGTGTGTAGGGCTCCTGCCTTGGAGAGACTGGGTCTGCATAGGGAGGTCGGGGCATGCACAGAGGGCAGGACTGTGTTGACTGTGTGTGTGGATGTGTGGGTGGCAGGGCTTGTCAGCTGCAGAAGACTTGTGCTTCTCAAAGACCCACATAGGGGGTTTGCTTCACCTCACAAAGCCTTAAACAATTGGGTGCTCCTGCGCCTGAGGCCAGCCCCACCCAGCTGCAATCCTCAGAGAGCTGACAAGAGACCTAATAGGCTAGAGGCTTACAGCAATTGTAAGGCCCAGAGCCTAACAACCTGCCACACTGGGGGCCCACTCACTTAAAAGAAATACTGCAACACAAATGTGGTATTAGAACTTGCAGCCAACTGTGCTGGGGATCCCCACACCTGATAAAGAGACTGAAGGGCCCACAACAACTACAAGCAGCTGAGCATTACAACAGCTGGCCAGGAGCATAACTCGGCCTCCCTGGGCACCTACAGGGAGAGCAAACAGGCCACAACAGAAGGACACATGTAGCCCACATAGGGGTCACCCCTGGAACATTGAGAACTGAAGGAAGCACACTGCAGGCCTCCTAAGCCATCACTTACATAAGGTCACCTATCCAAGAGCAGGAGACGTAGCTGACCTACCTAAGACATAGACACAAGCACAGGGAAAGAGGCAAAATGAGGAGGCAAAGGAATACATTCCAAGTAAGGGAACAGGACAAAACCCCAGAAAAGGAACTAAGTGAAACAGAAATGAGCAACCTACCTGACAGAGAGTTCAAACTAAGAGTGTTAAGGATGCTCACTGATCTGGGGAGAAGAATAGATGAACTCAGTGAGAATGTGAACAAAGAAATGGAAGATATAAAAAAGAATCAATCAGAAATGAAGAATACAATACTGGAAATGAAAAATTCACTAGAGGGACTCAAAAGCAGAGTAGAGGATACAGAAGAACGGATCTGTGAGCTGGACGAAAGACTAGAAGAAATTACCCAAGGTGAACAGGTAAAAGAGAAAAGAATTAAAAAGAGTGAGGACAGTCTAAGGGACCTCTGGGACAACATCAAGCACACTAACATCCGTGTTATAGATGTCCCGGAAGGAGAAGAGCGAGACAAAGGGGCAGAGAATCTATTTCAAGAAATAATAGATGAAAACTTCCCTAACCTAAGGAAGGAAGCAGACCTCCAGGTACAGGAAGCACAGAGAGCCCCAAACAAGATAAACCCAAAGAGGCCCACACCAAGACACATCATAATCAAAATGTCCAGAATTAAAGATAAAGAGAGAATCCTAAAAGCCGCAAGAGAAAGTCAAGTTACAGACAAAGGAAACCCCATAAGGCTATCAGCTGGCTTCTCAGCAGAAACCTTACAGGCTAGAAGAGAGTGGCACGATATATTGAAAGTGCTAAAAGGAAAAAACTTACAGCCAAGAATACTCTACCCAGCAAGGTTATCATTCAAAATGGAAGGAGAGATCAAAAATTTCCCAGACAAGCAAAAATTAAAGGAGTTTGTCACCAAGAAACCAGTGCTACAAGAAATGTTAAAGGGACTGATTTAAGGGGAAAAGAGAAGGCCACAAACAGGAAAAATTTTCTATTTCCATGATAAGAACGTAATGGATACAAATGCACAAAAAAGAGGTTAAATATGATATCAAAATCATAAAAGGAGTGAGGAGGGGAGTTAAAGAGTAGCGCTTTCAGACAGAGGTCAAACTAAAGAGACCATCAATTCTGTATAGAAGAAGAAAGGAACAGAGAAGGACTACTAAAACACTGATGGGAAAAAAAAGTTAAAAAATGGCAGTAAGTACATACTTATCAATAGCTACTTTAAACGTCAATGGACTAAATGCTCCAATTAAAAGACATAGGGTGGCTGACTGGATAAAAAAACAAGACCCATATATATGCTGCATACAAGAGACACACTTCAGACCTAAAGACACTCACATACTGAAAGTGAAGGAATGGAAAAAGATACTCCACGCAAATGGCAATGAAAAGAAAGCTGGGGTAGCAGTACTCATATCAGACCAAATAGACTTTAAAACAAAAACTGTAAAAAGAGACAAAGAAGGGCATTACATAATGATCAAGGGAACAATCCAACAAGAGGATATAACACTTGTAAATATCTACGCACCTAATGTAGGTGCAGCCAAATATATAAAGCAATTATTCACAGAAATAGACAGTAACACTATAATAGTAGGGGACTTTAACACTCCACTTACACCAACGGATAGATCATCCAAACAGAAGATCAATAAGGAAACATTGGCCTTAAACGACACACTAGAACAGATGGAACTAGTAGATATATACAGAGCATTCCATCCAAAAACCAAAGAATACATGTTCTTTTCAAATGCACATGGAACATTCTCCAGGATTGATCATATATTAGGCCACAAAACAAGTCTCCATAAATTTAAGAAGATTGAAATAATACCAAGCATCTTTTCTGACCACAACGGTATGAAACTAGAAATCAACTATAGGAAGAAAATCAGAAAAGCCACAAATACGTGGAGATTAAACAAAATGCTACTGAACAATGACTGGGTGGGTCAACGAAGAAATCAAAGAAGAAATCAAAAAATACCTGGAGACAAATGAAAATGAAAATACAACATGCCAGAATTTATGGGATACAGCAAAAGTGGTTCTAAGAGGGAAGTTTATAGCAATACAGGCCTATCTCAACAAACAAGAAAAATCTAAAATAAACAATCTAACAATGCACCTAAAGGAACTGGAAAAAGAAGAACAAACAAAGCCCAAAATCAGTAGAAGAAGGGAAATAATAAAAATCAGAGCAGAAATAAATGAAATAGAGACAAAAAAAACAACAGAAAAGATTAATAAAACCAAGAGCTGGTTCTTTGAAAAGATCAACAAAATTGACAAACCTTTAGCTAGACTCACCAAGAAAAAAAGAGAGAAGGCACAAATAAGTAAAATCAGAAATGAAAGAGGAGAAATTACAACAGACACCTCAGAAATACAAAAGATTATAAGAGAATACTATGAAAAGCTATATGCCAACCAATTCGACAATCTGGAAGAAATGGATAAATTCTTAGAATCATACAACCTTCCAAAATTGGATCAAGAAGAAGTAGAGAATTTGAATAGACCAATCACCACTAAGGAGATCGAAACAGTAATCACAAACCTCCCCAAAAATAAAAGTCCAGGACCAGACGGCTTCCCTGGTGAATTCTACCAAACATTCAAAGAAGACTGAATACCTATCCTTCTCAAACTCTTCCAAAAAATTGAGGAGGGGGGAAGCTCCCTAACTCATTCTACGAAGCTGACATTACCCTGATACCAAAACCAGACAAGGACAACACAAAAAAAGAAAATTACAGGCCAATATCACTGATGAACATCGATGCGAAAATCCTCAACAAAATACTAGTAAATCTCATACAACAATACGTTAAAAAGATTATACACCATGATCAAGTGGGATTTATTCCAGGTACGCAGGGATGGTTTAACGGTCGCAAATCAATCAACGTGATACACCATATTAATAAAATGAAGAATAAAAATCACATGATCATCTCAATAGATGCATAGAAAGCATTTGACAAGATACAGCATCCATTTATGATAAAAACTCTGAATAAAATGGGTATAGAAGGAAAGTACCTCAACATAATAAAGGCCATATATGACAAGCCCACAGCTAATATCATTCTCAATGGTGAAAAACTGAAAGCTATCTCTCTAAGAACAGGAACAGACAAGGATGCCCACTGTCACCACTCCTATTTAACATAGTACTGGAAGTCCTAGCCAGAGCAATCAGGCAAGAGAAAGAAATAAAAGGGATCCAAATTGGAAAGGAAGAAGTGAAACTGTCACCTTTTGCAGATGACATGATATTATATATAGAAAACCCTAAAGTATCCACCAAAAAACTTTTAGAAGTAATAAACGAACATGGTAAAGTTGCAGGATACAAAATCAACATACAAAAATTAGTTGCATTTCTATACACTAACAATGAAGTAGCAGAAAGACAAATTAAGAATACAATCCCATTTACAATTGCACCAAAAAGAATAAAATACCTAGGAATAAACTTAACCAAAGAGGTGAAAGATCTGTACACCAAAAACTATAAAACATTACTGAAAGAAATTGAAGAAGACACAAAGAAATGGAAAGATATTCCATGCTCTCGGATTGGAAGAATTAACATAGTTAAGATATCCAAACTTCCTAAAGCCATCTATAGATTTAATGCAATCCCTATCAAAGTTCCAACAACATTTTTCACAGAAATAGAGCAAAGAATCCTTAAATTTATATGGAACAAGAAAAGACCCCGAATAGCTAAAGGACTCCTGAGAAAAAAGAACAAAGCTGGAGGTATCACACTCCCTGATTTCAAAATATACTACAAAGCTATAGTAACCAAAACAGCATGGTACTGGCACAAAAACAGACACACAGATCAATGGAATAGAATCGAAAGCCCAGAAATAAACCCACACATCTATGGACAGCTAATCTTTGACAAAGGAGCCAAGAACATACAATGGGGAAAAGAAAATCTCTTCAACAAATGGTGTTGGGAAAACTGGACAGCCACATGCAAAAAAATGAAAGTAGACTCTTACCTTACATCATACACAAAAATTAACTCCAAGTGGATTAAAGACTTGAATGTAAGACCTGCAACTATGAAACTTCTAGAAGAAAACATAGGCAGTACGCTCTTCGACATGGGTCTTAGCAACATATTTTCAAGCACCATGTCTGACTGGGCAAGAGAAACAACAGAAAAAATAAACAAATGGGACTATATCAAACTAAAAAGTTTCTGCACAGCAAAGGAAACCATCAAGAAAACGAAAAGACAACCTAACAATTGGGAGAAGATATTTGCAAACCATACATCTGATAAGGGCTTAATCTCCAAAATATATAAAGAACTCATGCATCTCAACAACAAAAAAACTAACAACCCAATTAAAAAATGGGCAAAAGACCTGAACAGACATTTCTCCAAAGAAGATACACAGATGGCCAACAGACACATGAAAAGATGTTCAAAATCATTAACTATCAGGGAAATGCAAATGAAAACTACAATGAGATATCACCTCACGCCCGTCAGAATGGCAATAATTAACAAGACAGGAAACAGCATGTGTTGGAGAGGATGTGGAGAGAAGGGAACTCTCATACACTGCTGGTGGGAGTGCACACTGGTGCAGCCACTATGGAAAACAGTATAGAGATTCCTCAAAAAATCAAGGATAGAACTACCATATGATCCAGCTATTCCACTGCTGGGTATTTATCCAAAGAACTTGAAAACACCGATGCGTAAAGATACATGCACCCCTGTGTTCACTGCAGCGTTATTCACAATAGCCAAGACTTGGAAGCAACCTAAGTGCCCATCAAGGGAGGAATGCATAAAGAAGATGTGGTATATATACACAATGGAATACTACTCAGCCATAAGAAACGATGAAATCCAGCCATGTGTGACAACATGGATGGACATTGAGGGTATTATGCAAAGTGAAATAAGTCAGAGGGAGAAGGTCAAATACCGTATGATTTCCTTCATTAAGTAGTAGATAATAACAACAATAAACAAACACATAGAGACAGAGATTGGATTGGTGGTTACCAGAGGGGAAGGGGGGAGGGAGGAGGGCGAAAGGGATAATTCGGCACATGTGTGTGGTGATGGGTTGTAATTAGTATTTGCGTGGTGAGCATGATGTAATCTATGCAGAAATAGAAGTATAACGATGCACACCTGAAATTTATACCATGTTATAAACCAATATTACTGCAATAAACAAAAAATTAAAAACAAAACAAAACAAAAACAAAAACAAAAAACACTGTCAATCATCTTGACTTGGTTGATATTTACAGAACACTACATAGCACAATACACATGTGTACATGGAATATTCATCAGTAGAGGCCATACGTTGGGACATAAAATAAATCTCAATAAATTTCAAAAGATTGAAATATTAGAGAGTATGTTCTCTGACATACATGCAATGGAATTAAATTAGAAATAATAAAAATAAGATATCTATACAAGCCTTAAATATTTGGAAATTAAATAGCACACTTTTAAATAACTCTGGTTCAAAGAAGAAATCACAAGGGAAATTAGAAAATATTTTGAATTACATAATAATTACAACACAATTGATCAAAATTTCCAGTTCACAGCTAAGGCAGTACTTAGAAAGAAATTTATAGCTTTAAATGCCTTTATTAGAAAAGAAGAAATGTTTAACATCTGAGATCTAAGTTTCCACCTTAAGAAACTAGAAAAAGAAGAGCAAATTAAGCCGAAAGAAAGAAAGAAAGAATAAAGAATGGGGGAAGGAACAATTAAATGAACAACCAGTAAAGGAAAGTAACAACGTCAAAAGCTGGTTCTTTGAAAAGATTAATGAATTTGATAAAGCCCTAGCAAGGAAGACAAATCAAGAAAAAAAAATGAAAAAATAGTCAATATCAGGAATGAAAGAGAGGATAATATTACCGATCTTACAGATATTTGAAGGATATTAAATGAAGATTATGAATGACTCCATGTCAATAAATTTTAAAACTTAGATGAAATAGATAAATCCCTTACAAAAACACAAATTATCAAAATTGACTTAAGAAGAGAAAATTTGAGTAAATCTGTACCTATTGAGGAAATCAAAGCATTGATAAAAGACCTTTCCACAAAGAAAACTTGAAATCCAGATAATATCAATGGCCAGTACTATCAAACTTTTGAGGAAAAGATAATGCCATTTCAGAAAACAGACGAGGTGAGAACACTTTCTAAGTCATTTTATGAGGCCAACATAATCCTGACACCAAAACCTAATGAAAACATTACCAAAAAAACTACAGACAATATCACTCATGAATATAGATGCAAAATTCCTGAACAACAACCAAAAAAATATTAAAATAAATCCCGCAATATATAAGATGAATAATACATTATGACTAAGAAGGGTTTACCTCTTCTAGCAGGGCTGGCTCAACATTTGAAAATCAATCCATGTAACTCACCACATTAACACAATAAAGGAGAAAAATCATCTGATCATGTTAATAGATGCAGAAAAAGCATTTGAGAAAATTCAGTACAAATTCATAATTTAAAAAAATCTCAGCAAACTAGGAAAAAAAAGGGAAATTCCTCAATCTCTTAAAGAACGCCTACAAAAAAATCTATAGCTAACATCTTACTCAGTGGTGAAAAAGAGCAACAGGGAGCAAGAGGGAGAAGAAGATGGAAAGTGCAAGGGAGACAGACAGAGATTGGGAGGAGAGAAAACAAATGTAACAAAATGTTAACTGGTGAATACAGGTGAAGAGTATATGGGTGGCCATTGTACTATCCGTCTAACTTTTCCGTGGGTTTGAAATGTTTCAAAACAAAAAGCTAACAAAATACAAAAATAAACCAATTCCTATCTGTCCCATAGTAAAATTCTCCAGTCAAGGTCTGGTTTCCCACATGGGAATCATTTTAGACTTCTCCCTCACCTGGCTACCCTTTGCAGTTGACACTGAAGATTACTGCAAGAGTCATCCTTCATCACTATTCTCCTGAAAAATAAAATCTGCTAATCTACACTACTCTAACCAGGACTCAGGAGCCTTTATCTTTTAGCTTGGCTTGGCTTGCTTAGCCAACTTCAACTGCTTCCCGCTTGCTGACTTACACCTCTCCCTAGACACACGTGCCATACTCTGTACTATCTCCATCCATTCACTTAACACTGTGTTCTTTACCTTGAATGTCTTCCTACTTCATCCCAGCTCACTCTGGTCCTACTCACTGTCAAGGCTTGCCTCAAGCCCCTCATCTTCTATACAATGCCCACTACTGATCTTGCCCTTCTCTGACTCCCATGGCTTTGGAGGCCTGTGCTGTGCAAGTTTAATATTGAATCAGATTCTCTTGTGTTATTCTGCAGGAGTTGCATATGTGAAGCATCCCCAGTAAGACAGTTTCCTCCTAGTTAGCTAGATCTCTTATTTTTGATCATACATTTAAGCAACTTGGTAGAAAAAAATCCTTTAACTATAAATGGTAAACATCATTCAAAATTCTTTTTCAATTTTGACTAGTGTAAATACATATTTTTAACATCATGTGTCATTATGTTCTGGGTTGGGTTTTTTTTTTTTTTTTGCTTAACATGTATTGTTTTATATTCACTTTTCTGTGTATGGATATAATCTAAATACTGGTCATTTTAATAGCTATATAGTGTTCCATCAGGTTAGCATAATCTGCTTAGTCATTCATTTATCCCAATAAGATTAAGTATTAATGAACAAGAGAGTTTTGATTTATTTTCTCTCTCCCTTTCCCCCACCAAAGAACTAGTGGAATGTTGCACATTCCACAACTGTATGTTGCACATACAGTAAGAGTTCTACAAGTATTTCACAGCTGGCTATGCCTTTGGCCATATAAAATTTAGTGACTGAGAGTCTTAAAATTATTTGCTCTTCAACTTCTTCAATAAGTATGAGTTTCATTCAGCTTGATTCTGGTGATGAGTTTTTTCTGACAGATCTCTCTCATCCTTGCCTACTCTTTACTTGCTGTCAACTTTGTCCTCTCCAAACTTGAATACCAGTCCTATACCACTTCCAACGACCAAGCCAATATTCTAGTACCACTTTCTCCTCCTTTCAAGATCAGGTTTCTTCCAAGAAAGTCACCCTAGTCAGAGAGATGAAAGTATCAAGTCTCAGATTATCCCTTTCAATTAAAGAAAAGATCATGGAAAAGTATTTTTCTCCTTGATCTTAGCTCATTAGAATGAATTTAGGAGATAAGATTTCAATAGCTCCTTGTTGATCTAACTTCTAATCTAGTGCTCTTGCATTCCACAGCTAAAGGCACAGGGAATATCCTCAAGCAACATTACTTCTGATCACCATTTTAAAATAAAACATTTTGTCTCCTTTTTAAGAAATCAAAGCATGATACTTCATTTTATTTTTATTTATACAACAATCAATTTCACAAGGAAAGTTACTTTGTTTACACTTGGAAGTTGTTTGAGAGATGACTCTTTCTAGCTTTTGCCAGAAATGTAGACTCACATAGGCTATATTTCTGCCTTTATGGTCTTCCTCAGTCATCTGACTGGAAATTCTAAAACCAAAAAATTTCCAGTGAGAACAAACTGTTACCCTCTCATCAACAATCAGAAAATTCCATAATTCTATAAACCTCTAAGCCAAAGCCTCATGTAAAGCCTCATTCTCATTATATGGAATTGAATGGTTTGGTTTAAGTCAACCCAAAATGTATCTATAAGTATCCACTGTGTGCCAGCAGGCCTTCACATCCTCTTTACCACTAGGGACTACATTTTTCCAGCTGATTAAGATATTTTGGTAGCTCTGCAATTTTCCTTCCAACACCAGATGACTGAGAAGTTGCTTTGTTATGGTCATCCTCCAGATGTACTGACTGCAAGATGACCCAATTTGGGTTCAGAATCAAACACACCCTCTCATCAAACTGCTCACCCTATTCCTTTCCCCTCTGATATGGAGATTCAGGCTAGGAGAGATGAATACCAACAACTGCATAACACAGCTCACATTTTCCTGCAGCAGCTAAAGTCAGAGAAAAGCAAAGGGGACAGTTTAATGTTTCCCCAAAATAAAGTCCATGTATACTCTGGAGACATAAGTTTTTAGGTAAAAAGAAATAGCTAAATAGAAGCCCTTGAGTGATCTCTTCTTGAGGGAGAGTTATTTCTCCCACCCATCCTATTAAAAATTAGTTTTAGATATGTGTGTCCTCTACTGGGCATTTCTGCCACTAGCCTTTGTCAAGATATTAGCCAATTCCCTGCCATAAAGAATGACACCTTTAAGTAAAGCAAACATATTTTTAAGAGTAAACTTCCTAAATTGCCTTATCTATTTAGTCCTAAACTTACAGAATGCCAATGTTGAAGGACCTCATGAGTATTCTGTGAAGATGATGAGAAGCCCACACTTGACCAATCAGCTATAGTCTTTAAAATTAGATGCTGTGCATTTTAGTATGTTCTAATGCAAGCAGGCCCTAGATGCAATCTCAGAGCCATCTTTGCTGCTTCCCAAGCCAGTGTGAATGGGCATTACCTAGAAACATAACCTGTGCTGTGACCTCTAAAAATTGTATACTACTGGAAATCAGAAGGTTTGTTTCAATATGTGCCCAGGCTAGAATTTAAAAAAAAAAAAAAAAAGGACTTGAGTCTTTTAATCTTTTCCTTGATTGACAAGTGCAGAAGAAGAAATTTCCATCCCTTGGTCCTCTGTCTTGTACATAAGGGAGGCCCTTGGCATCAGTAGTTGCAGGGATCTTACTGAAAGGGATCCCTGTCCAGAATGAACTGCACAAAAATCACTATAACTGGCTTCACATCTGGCACTAAACAGTTATAAATGTTAATGAGTAAAGGGCACAATCATTCTTCATTTTTCAACTTGGGGGAAGGGAAGGAGGGGAGAAAAATAAAAGTTCTGAGTCCCATTGGTGATTCCAAGAAGAACTATGCAAGCATGAATCCAGATCTCTTTAACTGGCAAAGGGCAAAGGACCTCACAGATTGCATGAAACAAAATTTTGTACTACAGATTTGCCAAAGAGATTTTTAATGTTCTTCAAAAAATAAGGCCAAGTCAAATAAGACTATCATAATGAGAGTGCGAATAACTCTATTTTCTACAGAAAATAATAATATTAACAGAAGTTTAGGGGCTGGGAAGGTGGTTATCATAAGAATGGGTAAATAGAAAGGATGAGTAAAAAGAACTGCTCCAAAGTACCCCCATTTTCATCAGCTTTGGGCAACTTAGGATATCTTTATTCATCCCATGCTTAATTTTTGTTGCTGTATTGTGAAATAAAAAACAAACACCACATACACAGACATGAACAAACCAACATCAACCTATTAGTCTTCCCTGCCTACTCCATATACACTGTAAATAAAAACAAGATGGCGTAAGAAAAAAGACCAACTGCATTCAAACCATCTCCAGTGCCCAGACCTGTAGGAAAAGTTTAGCTCCACTATTATAATTACAACAGTCCTAGGAGGTAGCTGAGGGTAAATGGATAGGGGAGGGGAGCCTGAAACCATTAAACCACATTGACTCCAAGGGGAATATCATTTTGGGTAGTGTTCCTTCAATAAACCTCACTGCAGATTTGACACAACTTGGGCTATACTAAGAAGACAAAGCTAAGAACCCCTAGTAAGCCACAAACAGCCTCACACTTGATAAGTAAAGAGTAAAGGGGCAAAGCATTAAAGAATTGATCTTGAAAGGGCATCTCTGTGTAAATGTTAACTTCCTCTATGTATACACATTTTTTAACAGCCTCTCTCCTCATAAATCATATGCAAAAAAAAAAAAAAACACCAAGACAGAATACATAGGTAGCAACTTGTTTTCATTTTTTACTTTGAATTCTACTTGAATTAAGCTACCATAATATAGATGGTTTTTTAAATTCTCAATTTTTTTTTTTCATTTCAGACTCCACTACAGACATTATGACATAACCAAGTGAGGAAAACAGGATCTGGTCCAATGTAACATTTGTTGGTAAGTAATATCTCCAAGTATTTTATTTCAGCAATAATCAACCTGAACCAAGATTGAAAGTGAAAATGTGACTTCAGAAGTAAGGCAAGGAAAGGCAACCATGTAAAATATGCCAACTTGGAGATATTATAGGTAAAATGTCACACACAAATATAGCTGAAAGAGAGTCATAATATGCAAAAATTTGTTAAATACATACATGAGTCTTTACGGGGAGAGAAGGCCAATATATTGCCCTACCTTTACCATTCCAGAATCCTTTGGATGACTTCAGCAGTGTTGCTCTATTTTATAACCCGTGACTCACTTTTGTGAAAGACATATTAATATACTATCAATTGAAGAACAATACTATTCTTTAGCTACTTCAATTAGCAAGTATTCTCGCCTCAGAAAACAAACATTAACCAAACTCCAAGCTCCAGTTAGTGTTTATTGTTTTGAAAAATAGGCATGCACTTTATTGCCTGGGTTTTATATGTAATGACAAAGTAAAGAGCATACATTTAATTCTAGGAAATAACTGAATTACAAGCCAGCAGAAAGCCCCATCATAGTCTTTTGTGTCCATATAATAATATATTCCTCAATGTCTTACTGGAATGATTACAGACGGAAAATCAATTTTTAAAATCTCATGCATGGTTTGTAATTACAGCTAGAATGCATAATCAAAACTGAAAGGCATATATATCCAAGTGTTATTAAACAATGATTAAGCTTTGATTGGGGTATCTACTAGCGACAGCTAATCTTTTAGTACAATCATGGCTGCCTGCCAGACCACCATGTTCTAAGAATAGAAATTTCTTCTCAAGAAATTTCTCTTCAGGCAATTAGTTAATATTTCTGAACTCAGAAGCTTTAAACTTCTGCCTGTTAGGGATTCAGTACAAATGTGAAGATGTGAGGAACTAAAGCTCACTGATATTTGTCAAAAGCTTTCATTTAAACTGTAATGCTGCACACTCAATTAGGAGGCAAAGGATATATATATTTTAAAGGTTTCGTGTCTTGTCATTTGCAAATGTTTGCTCCCTGGTGTATATTCACTAGCGAATGTAACCAAGCCTAAGTAGGGCTTTAACATTGTATTGTCCACTGAGAGTATACTGCCAGTGAAGTTGAACGAAACGCCACTGGTTTCCCAACATTTTCTCAGTGGTAGGCTAAAATTTCATTTTTATTTTGGCTACTTTCCAACATAGCTGGAACACAAGCACTTCTGTTTAAATATATTCATAGTTAAAGGCACAGATGCTCTCTGGATGCTCACAAAAATCACACATTTTTACCAAATAGTGAGAAGTTGCCAGCAACTTACCAGAATTTCTCTTTGACACCATCTTCAAGTTTGTGCTGACTACAGAACAGACCACAAGGGCCAAAAGAAACGGTGGCTTCATCATTCACTTTCCTTGGCAGCTGAAAAGTTAAAAAAGGATATGAAGTTTGAATCACAGATCTTGGCCTCAACAAAACGGCAGCTATAATTTCACATATCTCCAAGACACATTATAGAGACAATGACATTCTGGTGACTCTTGGCTTTGTTTTATGCAGATGGAAGAAAACATGAAAGTTCACAATTGAATCATGTCAAAGTTCCCTACTTAAAACTTTTCAATGGCTTCCCACGAGATTTAGACCAAAATCTGAACTCCTTCCTTTAGCCTTCAAGGGCCTGCAGGTGGGCCTCTGGCTGCCTCCTTGATCTTATTTCACCCCTTCCTCCTTGTTGGCTATGCTCCAGCCACTATGGACATTTTATTCGTCCCTGAAACGTGCCAAGGTCATTTCCTCCACATGGCCTTTGACTTTGTGCTCCTCCTGGGATACTCCTCCCCACTCTTCCTGCAGTTCCTTCCTTAACATCCTGCAGTTCTCAGGCCCATATAAAGGCCTTCCCTGAACACTATCTTCAAGTCTCACTCTGTCATTCTCTAGCTCACCTCCTGGCTTGTTTTATTCATAAGACTGATCAGCACTTACAGTTATATTGCTTATTTATGTGACAGGAAGAGTTTTTATTCAACTTTGACACTGACATTTTAAAATCAACAGTACTGAATCTTAAACAATTGGAATGAACCTGTTCCAAAACCAAAATAACTAAAAAAAAAGTATCAAATTGGACTGAAATATTGTTAAGCCCACCTCCCATCCCCCCATAACAGGGAAAGAGGTTGACTAAAGCACCACCAGTAAGCATCTGGGGGGAAAATAATCCTATTTTTAAGTGTTTGTCCCCAATGAATTAA